>NC_060119.1:844269329-844572360 GCF_021461395.2 Schistocerca americana | reverse complement strand
CTATTCGTCCACGGGACTCAGAGAGCTATAGACACGGGATCACAGGTAGATGCCGTGTTTCTTGACTTCCGCAAGGCGTTCGATACGGTTCCCCACAGTCGTTTAATGAACAAAGTAAGAGCATATGGACTATCAGAGCAATTGTGTGATTGCATTGAAGAGTTCCTAGATAACAGAAAGCAGCATGTTATTCTCAATGGAGAGAAGTTTTCCTAAGTAGGAGTGATTTCAGTTGTGCCGCAGGGGAGTGTCAGAGGACCGTTGCTATTCACAATATACATAAATGACCTTGTGGATGACATCGGAAGTTCACTGAGGCTTTTTGCAGATGATGCTGTGGTGTATCGAGAGGTTGTAACAATGGAAACTTGTACTGAAATGCAGGAGGATCTGCAGAGAATTTTCGCATGGTGCAGGGAATGGCAATTGAATCTCAATGTAGACAAGTGTAATGTGCTGCGAATACATAGAATGATAGATCCCTTATCATTTAGCTACAAAATAGCAGGCCAGCAGCTGGAAGCAGTTAATTCCATAAATTATCTGGGAGTAGGCATTAGGGGTGATTTAAAATGGAATGATCATATAAAGTTGATCGTCGGTAAAGCAGATGCCACACTGAGATTCATTGGAAGAATCCTAAGGAAATGCAATCCGAAAGCAAAGGAAGTAGTTTACAGTACGCTTGTTCGCCCACTGCTTGAATACTGCTCAGCAATGTGGGATCTGTACCAGATAGGGTTGATAGAAGAGATAGAGAAGATCCAACGGAGAGCAGCGCGCTTCGTTACAGGATCATTTAGTAATCGCGCAAGCGTTACGGAGATGATAGATGAACTCCAGTGGAAGACTCTGCAGGAGAGACGCTCAGTAGCTCGGTACGGGCTTTTGTTAAAGTTTCCAGAGCATACCTTCACCGAAGAGTCAAGCAGTATATTGCTCCCTCCTACGTATATCTCGCGAAGAGACCATGAGGATAAAATCAGAGAGATTAGAGCCCACACAGAAGCATTCCGACAATCCTTCTTTCCACGAACAATACGAGACTGGAATAGAAGGGAGAACCGATAGAGATACTCACACACTCTTCACCGCATATTCAATGAGAGTATGTTTCAGGTATCTGCCAATCTGAGAGGTAGTTCCACCAATATTACCAACTATATATCATAGAGGCATTTCTTCCTCGTGTATTTTTTGTTTATGAAAAGCTATGATAAACAGAATATTTTCAAATTGAATCTCCTGCCGTACAATACTATTCTCCCTCTCTCTTTTTCATTTTATTTTATTACTTATTTTGTCATGAGGTATTGTTAGTAGTGTTAAGTATATTATGTGCGGGCCCATTGATACTTGTTTTCTTTCAATCTGGCCCAGGTAAGCTATAAGGTTGGGCATCCTTGCTGTAAAGCTATGCTATAACCATACATACACATCTACATCTATACTGCACAAGCCACGTTACTGTTTGTGGCGGAGGATACTTCTGAATCCAGTATCATTTTCCTTCTTCCTTGATCCATTCGCGAATGGTACATGAAAACGACTATTGGTAAACTTCCTTGTGAACTCTAACTTGTGTAATTTTCTAATCGTTTTTGATAGGAAGTACTAGGGTCGTTCCATAACTAAAGCTCCACTCTTTTTCCCATAACATATCTGTTGTTAATAGCCAGAATTTGGTGACAATATACATCAACATGTCTTGTCCATGTCCTATTTTTCTACGTAGTATCCATCACGTTCTATGGCCGTACGCCAACGTTGTGGAAGAGCACATATTTCCTGCTGTTAAAAGCTCTTGTCCTACAGGCGTAGCCTTTTTGTTTCCGGCGCAAAATGGTGCACCCAGTTTTCGTCCCCCATAACGAACAGTGGCAGAAGGGCCCCTTCATCGGTCTGAAAATGCTCCAACAATTTAGATGAAATGGCCTTTCTTTGAATCTTACGGTCCACTGTGAGCATACATGGAACACATAGTGAACACCTCTTTGCATATCCGAGAGTCATGATCATCGCAGACGCAATTCCAGTGCTGACCGACAACTGTAGAGTCAATTATTTTTTTTAGACTACATAGTTGTACCCCCCCCCCCCCCCCCCCATGAACAATGGACCTTGCCGTTGGTGGGGAGGCTTGCGTGCCTCAGCGATACAGATGACCGTATCGTAGGTGCAACCAAAACGGAGGGGTATCTCTTGAGAGGCCAGATAGACGTGTGGTTGCTGAAGAGGGGTAGCAGCCTTTTCAGTAGTTGCAGGGGCAACAGTCTGGATGATTGACTGATCTGGCCTTGTAACACTAACCAAAACGGCCTTGCTGTGCTGGTACTGCGAACGGCTGAAAGCAAGGGGAAACTACAGCCGTAATTTTTCCCGAGGGCATGCAGCTTTACTGTATGGTTAAACGATGATGGCGTCCTCTTGGGTAAAATATTTCGGAGGTAAAATAGTCCCCCATTCGGATCTCCGGGCGGGGACTACTCAGAAGGATGTCGTTATCAGGAGAAAGAAAACTGGCGTTCTGCGGATCGGAGCGTGGAATGTCGGATCCCTTAATCGGGCAGGTAGGTCAGAAAACTTAAAAAGGAAAATGGATAGGTTAAAGTTAGATATAGTGGGAATTAGTGAAGTTCGGTGGCAGGAGGAACAAGACTACTACAAACAGTATAGTGAACGCATTATTGTGGCCAAGATAGACACGAAGCCCACACCTACTACAATAGTACAAGTTTATATGCCAACTAGCTCTGCAGATGATGAAGAAATTGATGAAATGTATGATGAGATAAAAGAAATTATTCAGGTAGTGAAGGGAGACGAAAATTTAATAGTCATGGGTGACCGGAATTCGAGAGTAGGAAAAGGGAGAGAAGGAAACATAGTAGGTGAATATGGATTGGGGGAAAGAAATGAAAAAGGAAGCTGTCTGGTAGAATTTTGCACAGAGCATAACTTAATCATAGCTAACACTTGGTTCAAGAATCATAAAAGAAGTTTGCACACATGGAAGAATCCTGGAAATACTATATGGTATCAGATAGATTATATAATGGTAAGACAGAGATTTAGAGACCAGGTGTTAAATTGTAAGACATTTCCAGCGGCAGATGTGGACTCTGACCACAATCTATTGGTTATGAGCTGTAGATTAAAACTGAAGAAACTGCAAAAAGGTGGTAAATTGAAGAGATGTGACCTGGATAAACTGAAAGAACCAGAGGTTGCAGAGAGCTTCAGGGACAGCATTAGGGAACGATTGACAAGAATGGGGGAAAGAAATACAGTAGAAGAAGAATGGGTAGCTCTGAGGGATGAAGTAGTGAAGGCATCAGATGATCAAGTAGGTAAAAAGACGAGGGCTCGTAGAAATCCTTGGGTAACAGAAGAAATATTGAATTTAATGGATGAAAGGAGAAAATATAAAAATGCAGTAAATGAAGCAGGCAAAAAGGAATACAAACGTCTCAAAAATGAGATCGACAGGAAGTGAAAAATGGCTAAGCAGGGATGGCTAGAGGACAAATGAAAGATGTAGAGGCTTATCTGTCTAGGGGTAAGATAGATACTCCCTACAGGAAAATTAGAGAGACCTTTGGAGAAAAGAGAACCACTTGTATGAATCTCAAGAGCTCAAATGGAAACCCAGTTCTAAGCAATGAAGGGAAAGCAGAAAGGTGGAAGGAGTATATAGAGGGTCTATACAAGAGCGACGTACTTGAGGACAATATTCTGGAAATGGAAGAGAATGTAGATGAAGACGAAATGGGAGATACAATACTGCGTGAAGAGTTTGACAGAGCACAGAAAGACCTGAGTCGAAACAAGTCACCGGGAGTAGACAATATTCCATTAGAACTACTGACGGCCTTGTTGAGAGCCAGTCCTGACAAAGCTCTACCATCTGGTGAGCAAGGTATATGAGACAGGCGAAATACCCTCAGACTTCAAGAAGAATATAATAATTCCAATCCCAAAGAAAGTAGGTGTTGACAGATGTAAAAATTACCGAACAATCAGTTTAATAAGCCACAGCTGCAAAATACTAACGCGTATTCTTTACAGACGAATGGAAAAACTAGTAGAAGCCAACCTTGGGGAAGATCAGTTTGGATTACGCAGAAATGTTGGAACACGTGAGGCAATAATGACCCTACGACTTATCTTAGAAAATAGATTAAGGAAAGGCAAACCTACATTTCTAGCATTTGTAGACTTAGTGAAAGGTTTTGACAATATTGACTGGAATACTCTCTTTCAAATTCTAAAGGTGGCAGGGGTAAAATACAGGGCGCGAAAGGCTATTTACAATTTGTACAGAAACCAGATGGCAGTTATAAGAGTCGAGGGACATGAAATAGAAGCAGTGGTTGGGAAGGGAGTGAGACAGGGTTGTAGCCTATCCCCGATGTTATTCAATCTGTATATTGAGCAAGCAGTAAAGGAAACAAAAGAAAAATTTAGAGTAGGTATTAAAATCCATGGAGAAGAAATAAAAACTTTGAGGTTCGCCGATGACATTGTAATTCTGTCAGAGACAGCAAAGGACTTGGAAGAGCAGTTGAATGGAATGGACAGTGTTTTGAAAGGAGGATATAAGATGAACATCAACAAAAGCAAAACGAGGATAATGGAATGTAGCCAAATTAAGTCGGGTGATGCTGAGAGAATGAGATTAGGGAATGACACACTTAAAGTAGTAAAGGAGTTTTGCTATTTGGGGAGCAAAATAACTGATGATGGTCGAAGTGGAGAGGATATAAAATGTAGACTGGCAATGGCAAGAAAAGCGATTCTGAAGAAGAGAAATTTGTTAACATCGAGTACAGATTTAAGGGTCAGGAAGTCGTTTCTGAAAGCATTTGTATGGAGTGTAGCCATGTATGGAAGTGAAACATGGAAAATAAATAGTTTGGACAAGAAGAGAATAGAAGCTTTCGAAATGTGGTGCTACGGAAGAATGCTGATGCTTAGATGAGTAGATCACATTACTAATGAAGAGGTATTGAATAGAATTGGGGAGAAGAAGAGTTTGTGTCACAACCCGACAAGAAGAAGGGACCGGTTGGTAGGCCATGTTCGGAGGCAACAAGGGATCACAAATTTAGCATTGGAGGGCAGTGTGGAGGGTAAAAATCATAGAGGGAGACCAAGAGATGAATACACTAAGCAGATTCAGAAGGACGTAGGTTGCAGTAGGTACTGGGAGATGAAGAAGCTTGCACAGGATACAGTAGCATGGAGAGCCGCATCAAACCAGTCTCAGGACTGAAGATCACAACAACAACAATATAGTTGTATGGAGATAAACAGCGATTAATTTACTTATTATCAATTATTCAAAATGACAGTCGCAATCGCTTTATTTATTTTGCGATTGGGTCATCTTCAGGGCAATTTACACTATTTGGTCGCTCACTGGAGTCGTCACCCTGCCTGTGCATGATTGGTAACTATGCATAGCCAGCAAATACTGGCTTCATACCATGTTCCTTAGCCAAAACACTTTCTAAATTTGTTGATTTTATTACAAGCTTACACTGTCAGCAAGGTGTAACCGTACTGTTGGGCCGATAATATACGCTGTGGCGATCATCGTCTATATTCAGTGTCGCTGCATTTGTCTGGAAAAACCACTTCATTCGGAGGTAATGCCATACTTCGATTTATAAGGCTTGTATAGTTTTTAATATGGATATTGTCAGCGATACGTGTGAGCAACTGTGACACTAACATGGTCGTTGCGACCGTGGTTTTAACATCTGGGGACCTGTAAGACGATTACACCTCTCTTTCCAAGACACAGTCGTACCACTCTCAGGAAAAACCTACGAGACATGAGCACCCATCGCTGATTTTCACTGAGTATTGTTTTGTATCACCAGCAGTCAGTTATTGGCGAAGTATTAAACTTAGTAGTAGGAGATGCGTGATAGGTTGGCCGTCATCATCCAGCTTAGAAAGTATATATGTGTGATCCGACATGTTCAAAGAAGATGACTATTTGCAGTCATAATGAAGGTATGGATATGAGGTGGAACACTGTGAGAGCAAAGGGAATGAAAGATTTCTTTTTACTTAGAAAAGTATGTCAAGTCATAAGGATGGTACAGGTATTTCTATTTCCAGAGCCACAGTCGTCAGCAGTGTGTATTTACGATACTTCCCTCATTGTCGAATGTCGTCCAAATGAGTCCGAAATCGTAATATTGAATTGTAAGTATAGCGATCAAATCTATATGTAACCAGTTTCCTTGGACAATTCTGTCTGAGGATGCATGGTGTACAGCGAGGTGGCCTCTAGTGGAAATGATACATGTTTCCAGCTAATGGCAGGGGCTGTCTGAATGCAAAGATACAGTATGGACGTGTGTTTGCGCTGGAGCATTATTCCCTCCCTCGTAAATTGTCGGGTTGACTGCTTCTGCACATTTCCCGTTTTTATTTGGTTTTGAGAATATCGATTGTGGCGTATGTTGTGTGCATCCAGTAGGTGAAAGACCTGTAGAAGACACGTTTGCTGGTTCTCTAGACATGAGAAACACCTAAGCTGACTTTGTACGTTATAAGGATGATTTGGAATCTGTTATATCGCCAACGTCGGTATTCACGAGTGGAAATATCAGTTTGCTCTATTTTTTTCGAGTTCTCACGTAGAGGTATTCACAGGCGAGATAAGTTTCTAGTTACACAATGATTTACAGCACGCTCCATTTCACTAAACTTTCGGTTTTCTAGAGAAATAATTTCCAGTCTACATCTTCGGTATTATACTGTGCAGGCAATTCTACTATGCAAGCGATATAGCTATGTGCTTGATATCGAGAAGCATCGCGAAAATGGTACGATATTCTGATACACCATGTAAAAATATATATGTTCTTTTAGCTCCAGAGTCTGGAGATGGGCGTAGAAAGCCAGCAAGCAAGTTGGTTGGGGCCAGATACAATAACACTTTTGTGCAGAGGGGAACCGCCCCAGCCTTTGTACAAAAATTTTGAGATTGACTTCAGCACATGGAGCGTGCTCTGTTCACATGTTGGGCCAGTGTGTGTGCGGGGGCAGATGGCTTGTGACTGTCAGCTGTCGAGGATGACCTACCGAGCTTGCGGGATATATCTAGTGCTGTGAGGACTATATACAGTCCATGTGCTTATGCTGTCTGTCTTCGCAGTGTATGTACGAGTGTCTGATGGTCGATAGCTATATGCAGGCTGCAGCAGTAGTGATTTTCTATTGCGCAGGATACGGTATGTGGTGACATGTACCCTGGTTGGAGATCGGTTTCAGGCTGAAATATTCAAGCTTCCATCGTCAGTGGCAGAGCAGTGTAATTGAGGAAGCGTCTTCTCGTATTTGACCATCTGTAGACCACTTTTTCAGGGTATGGCGATCTGTACAAAATAGTGTTGCCCCTGAAAGTCCGGTCTGCAGAAAAAAGGCAGACAGTGCTCCCACACCAGCAGCATCAGTAATTTGGCAGATAAATTTAGTAAGGCCCAATCAGAATGCTCCATTCATGCGCAAGATGTCCTTTATGCTGGGACATAAGAGCCTCTACAGGCTCGTTTTAGCAAGAAGGAGGCAAATTATCTACAGAAAGTTCTGAGAGTAAGTGATGTCTTCTTTGTTCAAGTGTTCGAAGACAAGTTGAAGCAGACCATCCACGTTTGGCGAGATGCTGCCCTCATCCACCATTGTTGTTATTGTTGTTCTGATTTTCCCGTCTGTGCTTAGACAGTGCTCTGTTTCCAAACAACAAGAATGTTTTTTATAATCAACATTGTTTTCGCTAGCATGCACAGACATGATGAAGGCTTTCAGTGGTGAGAACGTTTTCTGTTTCTGAGAGGTATGTTGAAAGCAGGATGTTACAATTTCTGTGATGGATTAGGTGCATCGTTAGGAAAATCAAGGAGAATGCAATCAGTGTTATTCTGGGCTATTCTCGTAAACAGGTCCTGTTAGGGCAAGAATTTCCTTGCAGATAAGCTGAGACATCAAGAAAGCTTCTACAAAAAAAGCAACCATTAACTATTTCTGCGACACTTTACGATTACAGAGAGGGAGAGCTGGCTCTTATTTATACAGACATGTGACATCAGTATCACACTGACAACCTTTTAGCTGCACCTGTGAAGGTTGGCCATTATGCAAACTCTGGCTCAGCAGTGAACCTGCAGCAATGAAAGCCACATCAGCCACAATGGCTAGGTAAACATGTGCGCAGAATGAGGTGTCTCACATGTGGGATGGGCTATCCTGTTAGGATCGCTAGGAAGAATGCATCCAGTCATTATTCCGCCTTGGAACTCTGTAGGGAACAATTCGCTGATATGTTATGCACGAATTTCTTAATGATACTCCGAAAGCGTTTTTACATGCAATGAGTTTTTGTGCACTGCATTTTTTCGGCTGTTTAAGCGTTTTGAGCAAGTTTGCAGAGCATTATACATGCATTATTTTGACAATTTACGAGTTGTTTGCGTGTCTGTACATAAGTGTACTGCATTATTTCGGTGACTTACAAGTAGTTTGCTAGTCTGTAGGCTATTCGCTGTGACCACCAGCATGCCAGGGCGAGTGTTTTGAATCAGTGTCATAAAAGAACTACGTGAAGTTCGTTCCTAAATGGATTGTACCAACTTCCCACATAAAATAAATTAAGTACACTCCTTCCTGTCTCCAGCAGCTGGACACAGACTGAGTACTTTTCTCGCCATTTCTCCCACACCCCCATGGGACGACAGTGCCCTCTGGTGGCAGTACTGTGTACTAGGTCGCTTGGACTCCGAACCTCATGATGAATATAATGGATGGAGCTACTATCTATGACAACCCAAACTGTTTAAATAAAGGCTGCATGCAAAATAAAGAGGTCCATCCATCCTATCCATCAGCACTGTACAGTCTGAGTCCTTTTCCGCCTATTCCAAGGAAGAGGCGGTTAGTGGAGGTAGCCTAAGTGACCTTTTTTCCTGGCAAAATTTTCCTACTATTTTCTTACGTTAGTGGGGGTAGTGCAAGTGACTTTTCCTACCAAAATTTGAACTTCCTGCCCTTTCATGGGCGATATGAAGGGAGGGGTTGGGGAGGTGAGGTAGTGGGTTAGGTTATAGAAGGTAGCACAATTGACCTATTTTTCCACCAAAATTTGAACTACCCACCATGACATCAATATGCCTGCACTACCAGAGCAGTGTCTGGCAAGTTCTCTCTGAAAGGCATCCTTAGAACCTGCAATTTTTGGGCCTGTGATGATCCATTCTCGTTGACCAGTTGAAGGACTTTCTCTTAAGCATCAACAGTAGTCTTGCAGGAGCCGGTTTCCCAAAGCCATTGTTCCAATCTTACAAAAAAAGCATGTGATGGACGGGCACTAACCGGAAATAGTTCGTGCTAGAATCGTTGCGCTAATCGATCATTTCGCCCACATTCACAGCAGATGAGTAACATGTTGGTCTACTCGGTTAACGGGCACCCTGCCGTTCTGTAGCGCGCCATCTTTCTCGATCACTCAGTAGCTAATGATGTACATGCACTTCGCTTAATTGTGTGTTTCTCTGACGACATGTGACATGACATCATAAAAAGATATCATGGGACATGAGACACAGAACTCTGTCAATTTATATTGCCTTCCATCGTTCAAATTCGTTTATCTTCCAAGTAGTGCATTTCTGGACATGGGTTTACTTCCAAATATTGCTGTCCAGAGCCCACTCTACAACACCTGTTAACTGTGTTAGGAACATAGAATTATCCTGTCATTTATTAGTACATCTTCTATTCGTTCTCATACCATTCATATAACTGCAATGAAAGTGTGGTTATTTTCCAATTCAATTCAATTCCATTTTTAAAACATTATGTACAAAACTGTAGCAGTTAAGCTTTTTGTTATTGTAAATATGCATTTCTCTATTTGTTTATTCAATTATGTGTACATTGTCACTATGTGTTGCCGATGGCTAAATTGAGTACACACTTAAAGGCCAAATAAACAAAAAAAAAGCGTGGTGAGTTGCGTGGACACCCAATAGTGGTAGGGGTGAAAAGGGTAGCACTGAACAAGACAAACCAGGACCATCTGTAGCTACTTCAATCAAATTTTGTGATTGTGTGGTTCATTTTGTGTAGAATACTTTTTAAAATTGTGTGGGGATAATATATCCCGACCCACCCTCTCTGTGGGAATGAAGTGAGAAGACCTGGCATGTAATAATGCTCGATAGTCACCAATATTGGTACCAATTTCATAAATGTTGTTTTTTGGAGTCACAAGACTTATTGGTGAGAGACATGACAACTTCTCAGCACCAAAGTAGAATGTAACGGGAGGGGAAGTTGCAAGGACAGTAAAATATCAGCACACCGTGTTAAGGAATTTACCAAAATTGGCAAACTTATCATTTTCCATGTGGAAAAATTTTTCCATAACTGTAAGACACACCTAGTAGCCCTATGGCTGAGGGTTTGGGATGAAGACACATAACATAAAAGCATAACTCAAAAACGCGTGTAGAAATTGAACCAGATTTAGTATATGTTTTGTATAAAATATTGTGGGGGTGAGATACCCATGCTGTTCCTAGCGGTGGGGATCGGGGTGAAAAGGGCTAACACTATTATCGATGTTACCTATAATGGTTTTATCTAAGTTCTCTGTCTGTTTTTACTTAATGTGACTTCTGTATAACCATACTCTTTGATGTAACATCTGTATAACTGTTTCATTCTCTGTTTATGACCATGTATGCGTTTCTAATCAGTCTATGAACCTAATTTCAAAAGTAACATACAGTAAGAGAATGAAAATGTTAAAACTTTACTTCTAATACTGGTTCATGCGTAGGGGAAGTAAGTTTGCAATCATGTAAAACTTGGAGGAAAGTCCCTCCATACCGAAACTACCTTGGCGGGAATACATAAGATGGATCTCGCGATCGAACTACAAAGCTCCTTTGTGGCATGAGTCAGTCGGTGGCTGGCGAGCAAAGCGTTCGCATCTAGTGAACTGATCGGGGCAAAAAGAACTACTAGACTATATAATATAGCATCGGATGTAGACGTAATTTCCCTTATTATTCATGGCATGCTTTGATTAGCTCTGTACTACGAAAATCGGATGCTAAGATGAGAATTTTCAGAGCTTGTTACAGAACAAGAGCCATAGATACTTTGGCTGCTTTTTTGAATAATACAAGATATCAGCGCTGCCACCACATTATCCCAAATTATCAGCTGAGTACTGTATTATGCTGTGGACCAGTTATGTGGCTTCTTTTTCAATAACTGTTTTGTGTTCTGTAAAGTTTGTGTTGAGCCATCGTATTTTATCCTTAGTTGTTTACCTAGAGAGGGCCCTATCCTACGTGCTACGATAATTTCAAGTATCCTGTTTTATGGAATTGAAAAGCAATTTTCTTCCTTAATAAAAGTTGATAATCGTTGTGGTGTTGTAATGTAAACAATTATTTAGTGAGCATAAGTTTTGAAATACTTCATGTAATTTTTTTAAAAGAATTGTTAAAATATCACAAAAGATACAATTTCTTCATAACTATTTCAATAGTAATAATTTTCCTATAATTAAACTGACAGAAGAACCCCTTGCCCAAGTTAGTAGCGCTCCACATTAGTAACCACTTACCTATAATGATCATTAGCTTCCTACTGTAATGTACAGATAGTAAGTGTTATTGACAGCCAGTTGTTCCCTAAACGTATTAATACTCTTCCTGTGTACTTCATGTCAAAGCAGTGGTACCATTGTTGCTTAATTACGTTACTGTCTTGTATGTCACCCGCAAAACAAAATTCAGTATCAAATAAAGTTAATCTCAACAGTTAACTTTCTTTATGAACCCCGCTAGTACTTGGTACAACTTTGCCGAATTAGGTTGGCTATCGTTTCCTTTTACGTAATTGCAATTTACTTGATTACTAATAGAACCTTGATTCAATTCCCGTTTGTTCCACTATTAACCACTTTCCATAGAAATTTGTAAAGAAATAAAAGTAGTCCGATACCTTTCCATTACGCACAACCACGGTCAAATAAGTATCCTTTCACAGGGGTAACATTATCGGTGTATTGCTAATTTAGTAGTAAATGGTAGTGGTATTGTGGGTGAGTGATCTGATAGTGTATCTTTCCTGTAATTAGTTGACTTGGGATACTGAGAAAGTATGAAGCGCAATCTGTATGTTGTTTGTGTTGTTTAATGCCTCATTCATATTGTGAGAAAAAACACAACACTGAATCAATAATTTTGCAAAAAGAGAAAAATAGAAAGTAATCTTGAAATGACAATCAATTACTGGCAGAATTACGGTTCCTCGGAATTCAGATGAACATGCAGGACAAAATTAGTTAGACATGGATGAAATAGGTGTACAAATTTGCGTGAAATATGTTAAACATGTGTGAAATGTGTACAGTATAGAACTTAAATATTTTGATATACTCATATGCGTAGGCGAGCGAAACCACAGGCAAAATGCTGGTTTCATGTACTTATTGATCGAATCTGAGTATTTAAAATGCTGTCATAGTCTACTAATTGAGAGGTATAATGTGATGTTAAGACAAGTATTAAAGTTAGAAACTGTGGATTTGACTTGAGGCAAGATAACTGACGGCGAGCAAATTATTCAGAAATTATTCATCTAGTATTTGAGAATGAGAGGGCTTAATGACTTCGAGCAAATTTTGTGCATAATTTAAAACCTTTCCGAAATTTTTTCTCACTAACACCTGCTACAAAATAATGAAGGGAAATAAGTTTATCACTTAGTATATTTATTTATTTATTGCTTTTATAGATTGATCAGAGTGGGGCCTTAAGGCTCTTTCTGACATATGCTCAGGTGAAACACATAACAAAGAAGTTACAAAATCTTCCCAGTATTAATAATAAAAGTAATAATATTGTTGTTGTTGTGGTCTTCATTCCTGAGACTGGTTTGGTGCAGCTCTCCATGCTACTCTATCCTGTGCAAGCTTCTTCATCTCCCAGTACCTACTGCAGCCTACATCCTTCTGAATCTGCTTAGTGTATTCATATTAATAATAATATTGATAATAATAATAGTAGGCGATACTAATAACAATAATAATAATAGTAAAGGACTTTTAGGGTGATATAGATTAGCTTAGCAGATTTTAGTGTTATCAGAATCAAAAATGGATAAAGAAAGAGGATAAGACTGATGCAGTAAAACATAATACTAACTTTAATCACAACACATTTTGCAGATGGTATCCACGTATAGAACTTAATGTAAATCAAATTTATATCAGTGTATTGCATATAGTGCGAGAGTTATGACATCATAAACACTGAGATACGTGAAATACTAGTGTTTCTCTAATAGACTATATTCATACAGCGCAGAATAATAGACTGAGTAATCAGACGTTTTAAGCTTTTTAATACATGAGAGTTTGATTCCCTAAACAATTAAGTAACTGCTGGTACTCTAGAATCGGTCGATCGAGAGTTTTGTAAGCCTCTTCTCTTGTGGATGAATTACATTTCCTTAAGATTCCTCCAATGAACCTCGACCCGACATCTGTTTTTCCTAACACTAGTTTTAAGTGCTCATCCCACTGTAGGTCGCTCCAGACAGTAACACCTAGGTATTTTACGACTGTTAATTTCTCGAGTTTTTAATTGCCAGTGTTGTGAACGGTCGGTAATGAATTTTTTGGCTTATTTACGCGCAATACAGTGCATATATTTACTTTCAGGGTCACTTTGCAGCCCATCATCAATCCTAGATACACTTATTGTCTTCGGCATTTCGTTACAGAGGTTTTGGTAAACTTTATGGGCGGCAGCAAGACATTTGTGCAGCCTGTAAGCTCTTTTGTATAAAATTTCCTTATCGGGAGGAAAGCGACTGAAAAGTAAGAAAAATATAAACTCTCGTAGACGAATTTCGAAGCGGATCAATAGCACAAGTGGTCAAGGATCAAGACAAAATTTGTCATTAGCTTTACGAAGGAGCTGCCCAGGCATACGTCTCACGTCATTTACGGAAACTGCGGTATAATCAAAGTGGTCGGTTTTTGATGCTAACGGGTTACTCTCCGAACTCAAGTTCCTTGTCTGCGCCATAACGTTAGTTTCTAGAATTAGCAAATTGGTCAGATTACAAACAACGATCAATGCAGGCTGCTAAACCCGTTGACTTTCCCTGTGGCCTCATAAGTAGCTGAAAGGAATCCGTCAAGAATTCTGAGGAGGAAGAAGCTGAAACTCTGGAAATACGTGTGTCAGAACCGAAACACGGATATCAACGTTTCGATTAATCCGTTCCTGGTGAACAAATGGATTCTGAAAAAAAAAAAACAGCTGGCGAGCTCCGAGAACAGATTTTCATGACGGAAATCGATGATTCGCCAACCCGCTAAGTATCGAAAACGTACATTGGGAAGTCAAAATTAGTTAATAACAGCTCTCACAGAGGTATAGAAACAGCCATTACTCCCACTACACATCCGCGGATAGAAGCTAAAGAACGGTAAAAGGTACCGTTCACCACGCGCTACATAGTGATTCGCAGAGTTTACGAGTAGACGTCGCATTCCTCAGACCCGCTCTCAATGCACGCCTGTTTTTACACCTGCATGACTGGACGACATAAATTTTCTCATGACAGCTGCGTAGCATGCTGCTCAACACAGCGCATTTATAACTAATAGTCTTACGTTCAACATTGCTGAGATCATTTTTTTATCCCTCTCTATAATGCTACAACAAAATGAAGACGGCATTCTGTTGTATGAACAGTTGTTAATTCTGAAATAGTTACATCTACATCTACATCTACATCTATACTCCGCGAGCCACCTTACGGTGTGTGGCGGAGGGTACTTATTGTACCACTATCTGATCCCCCCTTCCCTGTTCCATTCACGAATTGTGCGTGGGAAGAACGACTGCTTGTAAGTCTCCGTATTTGCTCTAATTTCTCGGATCTTTTCGTTGTGATCATTACGCGAGATATATGTGGGCGGTAGTAATATGTTGCCCATCTCTTCCCGGAATGTGCTCTCTCGTAATTTCGATAATAAACCTCTCCGTATTGCGTAACGCCTTTCTTGAAGTGTCCGCCACTGGAGCTTGTTCAGCATCTCCGTAACGCTCTCGCGCTGACTAAATGTCCCCATGACGAATCGCGCTGCTTTTCGCTGTATCATGTCTATCTCTTCTATTAATCCAACCTGGTAAGGGTCCCATACTGATGAGCAATACTCAAGAATCGGACGAACAAGCGTTTTGTAAGCTATTTCTTTCGTCGATGAGTCACATTTTCTTAGAATTCTTCCTATGAATCTCAACCTGGCGCCTGCTTTTCCCACTATTTGTTTTATGTGATCATTCCACTTCAGATCGCTCCGGATAGTAACTCCTAAGTATTTTACGGTCGTTACCGCTTCCAATGATTTACCACCTATGGCATAATCGTACTGGAATGGATTTCTGCCCCTATGTATGCGCATTATATTACATTTATCTACGTTTAGGGAAAGCTGCCAGCTGTCGCACCATGCATTAATCCTCTGCAGGTCCTCCTGGAGTACGTACGAGTCTTCTGATGTTGCTACTTTCTTGTAGACAACCGTGTCATCTGCAAATAGCCTCACGGAGCTACCGATGTTGTCAACTAAGTCATTTATGTATATTGTAAACAATAAAGGTCCTATCACGCTTCCCTGCGGTACTCCCGAAATTACCTCTACATCTGCAGATTTTGAACCGTTAAGAATGACATGTTGTGTTCTTTCTTCTAGGAAATCCTGAATCCAATCACAAACCTGGTCCGATATTCCGTAAGCTCGTATTTTTTTCACTAAACGTAAGTGCGGAACCGTATCAAATGCCTTCCTGAAGTCTAGGAATACGGCATCAATCTGCTCGCCAGTGTCTACGGCACTGTGAATTTCTTGGGCAAATAGGGCGAGCTGAGTTTCACATGATCTCTGTTTGCGGAATCCATGTTGGTTATGATGAAGGAGATTTGTATTATCTAAGAACGTCATAATACGAGAACACAAAACATGTTCCATTATTCTACAACAGATTGACGTAAGCGAAATAGGCCTATAATTATTCGCATCTAATTTATGACCCTTCTTGAAAACTGGGAACGACCTGCGCTTTCTTCCAGTCGCTAGGTACTTTACGTTCTTCCAGCGATCTACGATAAATTGCTGATAGAAAGGGGGCAAGTTCTTTAGCATAATCACTGTAGAATCTTAAGGGTATCTCGTCTGGTCCGGATGCTTTTCCGCTACTAAGTGATAGCAGTTGTTTTTCAATTCCGATATCGTTTATTTCAATATTTTCCATTTTGGCGTCCGTGCGACGGCTGAAGTCAGGGACCGTGTTACGATTTTCCGCAGTGAAACAGTTTCGGAACACTGAATTCAGTATTTCTGCCTTTCTTCGGTCGTCCTCTGTTTCGGTGCCATCGTGGTCAACGAGTGACTGAATAGGGGATTTAGATCCGCTTACCGATTTTACATATGACCAAAACTTTTTAGGGTTCTTGTTTAGATTGTTTGCCAATGTTTTATGTTCGAATTCGTTGAATGCTTCTCTCATTGCTCTCTTTACGCTCTTTTTCGCTTCGTTCAGCTTTTCCTTATCAGCTATGATTCGACTACTCTTAAACCTATGATGAAGCTTTCTTTGTTTCCGTAGTACCTTTCGTACATGATTGTTATACCACGGTGGATCTTTCCCCTCGCTTTGGACCTTAGTCGGTACGAACTTATCTAAGGCGTGCTGGACGATGTTTCTGAATTTTTTCCATTTTTGTTCCACATCCTCTTCCTCAGAAATGAACGTTTGATGGTGGTCACTCAGATATTCTGCGATTTGTGCCCTATCACTCTTGTTAAGCAAATATATTTTCCTTCCTTTCTTGGCATTTCTTATTACACTTGTAGTCATTGATGCAACCACTGACTTATGATCACTGATACCCTCTTCTACATTCACGGAGTCGAAAAGTTCCGGTCTATTTGTTGCTATGAGGTCTAAAACGTTAGCTTCACGAGTTGGTTCTCTAACTTTCTGCTCGAAGTAATTCTCGGACAAGGCAGTCAGGATAATGTCACAAGAGTCTCTGTCCCTGGCTCCAGTTCTGATTGTGTGACTATCCCATTCTATACCGTTTGATATTCATGGAAAGAATGTAGTATACTGCTTTGTTTTCTGTACTTTTCACAGTGCGGGTATATGTATTGCGTTAAGATGATCAACTTAAATAGCATGACCTTCAGTATTAAAAGACTTCTTCTGCTCTCTTAGAAATTGTTGAACAGATGTTGTATTCTCGATTTAGTTCTTTGTTATACATTCACGCACGGGTTCACAATCAAGAAAAAACTCTTCGTTCTAAATTTAAAGATTATTCAGTAAATTTCTGATGAACGAAAGAAGTCTGTCATGTCCTTTTCACCACAGCTTCTAGCACTGTTGCTAGCATCAAGACAGATTCCCATGGATGAAATTATAGCAGGAATTGAAAACAGCTGGCCTTAGATCAACAAATAGTTCTTTCTTACGTGCATGAACTTCCTGAATAACTAACATTAGTTCTGTCGCATAATGTCTTACTCAACAAGAAAAATATGTACTGAAGTAAGTTAACATTGTACAGCTGTCCTGTAAAACAGGCAGTTTTATTTGCCTATGGTACCTCGCCTTATACGTTCAAAACTACGAGAAAACTAACAAATTTTAAAACCGATGTCGATCAGTCGTCATGAGAGACAACTTACTTCACTTTTTGACAACGTTGCGTCCACCGCTCTTCAGCTTTAGCCCGCGTGACGCGGGCAGGCGAGAATAGCTGACAGATCTTTGTGAAGACATCACGTACAATCTTTCTCAAATTGTCTAACAACAAAGTTATTGAAACTGCTTGCAGTAATTGTTCTGTATTGCGAGTGGACCTTATTATAAGTAAAAATGTAATACACAAAAAATTAACTTCAAGCACAAACTGAAATCATTGTATTTCCTTGATAACTGCTTCTAATCCATATAATTTTTAAAAATATGTAATAGGCGTGTATGTGGGTGTGCTTGGCTATAGCTAAGTGTAATCACTCTGTGTAAAAAAGAATTATTGACTGAAAATACTAATGTAAAAGGCTATCGTAGAAATGGTAGTTATGTTGTCATATTTTTCGCTTTCAACGGAATTTACACTTTAAACCAACTCATTCGACGCTACAGTGAGGGACCGCACGTATAAGTCATTGAACATGCGAACAATTAACCGTCTTCTGCAAATAACTCGAGGGAATTCTCGCCGATAACATAGAAAACCACCGTTATCTCGACAAGTAACCGTCTCTGTCATTTTAAGGCATTTTCCAGTTAGTGCTTGGAATATGAGAGGGCTTTACTTGTGGAAATATCGGAGCCTTTTACGAATTTATCTGGTCGCATTCTCGTGAATTATTAGCGCGTACGACACGCTGGGAAAAGCTTCTTGGGCTACATGTCGAACACTGTAGTCTGCGTACTTCATAGGATACAAATTCCTAATCAAAAAAGGTAGGAAGCTATCATATACCATGTACACAATTTTTAAAACTGAGAAATATTATTACTTTACTTTGTTCCAAAGTCCACATCGGACTACCATCGTTACTGCTATCTGAGTCTGTGTCTGAAACATCTGATCTTAAATTTATAATGATAGGTTCAGGGCGTTTATCCATCTCCACCTCTTTACGAAAGTACGCCGACGCTGAACGGGGAATTTTGTCTATCCGTTCATACACAAGCGATTCAGTGTCTGTTGTCTTCAATGTTTTATTTTTTTCTCAAGCATAGCCTTCAACCTTTGCCCAAATTTATTCCATAGGATTAAACTGACAGTGACGTGTGGCTAAACGCAAAAAAATGGCTCTGAGCACTATGGGACTCAACTGCTGTGGTCATTAGTCCCCTAGAACTTAGAACTACTTAAACCTAACTAACCTAAGGACATCACACACATCCATGCCCGAGGCAGGATTCGAACCTGCGACCGTAGCGGTCACGCGGTTCCAGACTGTAGCGCCTGTAACCGCACGGCCACTCCGGCCGGCGCTAAACGCAAAACTATGTGACCACATTCACGTACAAGTAGGTCAAGTTTGTAGGTTCTCTCACCTGACTTATATAAATTAACGATCTGAAATATTTCGGGACGAGTCTAGTTTATACTGTGCAAAGTATTTTTATTTTTAAGCCAGGGCTAAATATCCGCTTCCTCGTGTTTGTACTTGATGTTTTCTCTCTAACAGCTGAATGATAACTGGCATGATAATTACAGTGACAGACTTCGAAGAATGATAGTCACAACTGTTTCTCTTACAGCTAAGTATAAGTTTACTCTCGGGAACAAAACCAGAAGAAGAGCCAACGTGTAGAGTAATTATCCGAGAATCTGTTCCTATGGGAACTTTAAAACCGCCATATCATTGCTTATTTTCCAGCTGGTCTTCCTGGAATGATTTGTGATTCACTCATGTTTCACCAATATAATACACTGTTGAACTACTTCCTTCTCTTTTATAGTGCATCTTTATAAGGGGTGTGGTTCGTGTTGCACCAATGTCACTTCTTTCAATTTAAAATTCTCTTAACATATTTCAAAGCTGTGTCTTTTAAAGTTCTTTACATTGACGAAGCGCTGCCTTTGAAGCAAATTTTCTCATGATTAATTGTAACAAGCTTTTGTGATGTCCAGTATTCACCATTCACATGCAGCACTTTAAAGCATCGTTAACAAAACCATCAATTTGTGTCACAGGTTTTTGTGATTACGATGCTTTTCCCAAGGTGAAACTTTCGTTTACAGTTCTCTTTACAGTTCTGTTGTCGACACATGCTTCCGCAGTCCGTTCTTGTGTCTTCAAATGTCAACAGTAGGAATCCCGCATTAAAATTTACGTTGAAAAAGTTATAAATGAAGTAAATAATACTCCTCACCTGCTTGTGAACTACTCCACGTTTATTGCTGTCACCTGAAATTTTTTTAATCGCACGAAAACATTTACAGATACATGTTCGAGGCCATATTGCTACAAAAAAAAAAAAAAAAAAAAAAAAAGAAAAAAAAGCAAACATTAGAGTGAATAATTCGATTGTCAAGAAGTATCGCAACAGTGTGCTGAGATTCTCGCCGTCTAGTTGTAACTCGCAACTAGCAGCGCGGGAAGGGAATGAATCTCATTGGCTGCCAGCGGTTAATGGAGGAGGATGCACAGAATGTCTAAAAATTGGGCCACTATCTTACATGACGCAGATTTTAGCTTAAATTCATTCTTTTCATTCTTAATTGCAGACGGTTCGCTACTCTGTTGATACGACAATTACGTGTACGACTGAGTGTTGAAAAGTAATGCCTTCGAATATTTTCATGCGAGAACTTTTAAACTTCTTAAATAAAACGATCTTTATACTTCATGTGTATACATTTATTTCTCAGCATAGTCAACCTGACGACGAATATTTCTTCCAACGAGAGACTAATTTGTTGATATTGTCACTGTAAAATTTTTTGTAGTGTTGAGGGAGCCACAACCCCACCTCTGCTTGCACCGCTTCATCCCTGTCCAAGTGAAGTCCTCGAAGATGTTCTTTAAGTTCTGGAAAAAGATGAAAATCAGATCATTGCAGATGCCGCAACGCTCGAGTGTGGTCTGGCTTTGTTTCGGAGAGTGTGTAAAAACCCTTCGAATTCCAAACTCGATTACAGCACTCTGTTTCTCACGCACCAAAATATCTACGCTGCACTTCGCCATTCTCCAGTTCACAGCCCTCTAGCGGTGGCCGACTGCAAATATATGTATAGACATGAAGAATAAAGAACGTTAATAACGTTCGTTTTATTGAAAAAGCTTTAAGGATTTTTATATTAAAAATTTGAAGACATTACTTTTCAGCACGGCCTCGTAATTTGGCGAGCTGTGGATCACATACAAGGCGGAGAGAAGACAAAACTAATTGTAAGGTCTGAACAGAGTAGGCGATGTAGAATGTAAACATTAGTCAGAAAAACACCGATAAGGAGGTACAGCTGTAAATCGACAACCAGTCAGCGACGACGCAGTGGAAATGTGTGCATTTATCCAAATTTCCGCAGTTAATGCGCTTTATGTTGAAGAGAGCAGTTACTAATTAAATTAGCTGAACATAACAATTTCAAATGGACAGACAAATGTAGACAAACTTAAATTCCTGTCTATGACATGTTACATTAGATGCTAATTGCCTCTGATGTTTACTGGGTAAGGACTGACTATTAAATGAATTACTTTAAAAGTACCACAATGATATTGTTCTGTTAAGATGGGATTGGACTGATGATTTAAAGGGCCAAACCAATCATTAGTCCCTCTAACTTGTATCAAACCAATAAAATTCTCCCAGACTACCTACAATACTTTGTGCAATTTTGTCAAACAAAGACTTGGTTGCAGACCGTGACTGTTGTATGAAATAAATTGTGGACAGTGTACAGCAATCAGCCACGAATTCAAAAAGTACCGTTACCAGTTTCGAGTTTTTCACAACTCATCATCAAACGGTTTTTTCGAGCTTTCATCGAAACAAATTATACATTGGTTTCCTGTGAGTTGCCGCGTTGCACACTTCACGGCAACTCACAGGAAACCAGTGTATAATTGGTAACCGGTAACTGAACTTTTTAATAAAGTAACTTAAATGATATATACGAAGACAGTAACTTGTTCTCGAAAGAACAGTTACTGTTGATGACCGTGCAGCTTTTCCCTGGAGTACATGATGACTAACTAACAACCTCAGCTGCCGATAGGTGTTGTTGAAATACCTCAATGTGGACAGCTGAAAATGTGTGCCCCGACCGGGACTCGAACCCGGGATCTCCTGCTTACATGGCCGGCCGCGGTGGTCTAGCGGTTCTAGGCGCTCAGTCAGGAACCGCGCGACTGCTACGGTCGCAGGTTCGAATTCTGCCTCGGGCATGGATGCGTGTGATGTCCTTAGGTTAGTTAGGTTTAAGTAGTTCTAAGTTCTAGGGGACTTATGACCACAGATGTTGAGTCCCATAGTGCTCAGAGCCATTTGAACCATTTGAACCTGCTTACATGGCAGACGCTGTATCCATCTGAGCCACCGAGGACACAGATGAATAGCGCGACTGCAGGGACTTATCCCTTGCACGCTTCCCGTGAGACTCACATTCCCAACTGTCCACAATTCTACATATGTATTGTACCTTATAGACATTTGCCCACCCACTCATTACTCGCGCACGCTTTGGCGATTCACGTAAGAGTTTGGGCAACCTGTGCGTATTCGCACAGACGAAGGTCAATGGCTGGTTAGCCTTTTTGACTATATATACGAAGACAGTAACTTGTTCTCGAAAGAACAGTTACTGTTGATGACCGTGCAGCTTTTCCCTGGAGTACATGATGACTAACTGACAACCTCAGCTGCCGACAGGTATTGTTGAAATACCTCGATGTGGACAGCTGAAAATGTGTGCCCCGACCGGGACTCGAAACCGGGATCTCCTGAACAAGTTACTGTCTTCGTATACATAGTTAAAAAGGCTAACCAGCCATTGACCTTCGTCTGTGCGAATACGCACAGGTTGCCCAAACTCTTACAGGAATCTCCCAAAGCGTGCGCGAGTAATGAGTGGGTGGGCAAATGTCTATAAGGTACAATACATATGTAGAATTGTGGACAGTTGGGAACGTGAGTCTCACGGGAAGCGTGCAAGGGATAAGTCCCTGCAGTCGCACTATTCATCTGTGTCCTCGGTGGCTCAGATGGATAGAGCGTCTGTCATGTAAGCAGGAGATCCAGCGTTCGAGTCCCGGTCGGGGCACACATTTTCAGCTGTCCACATCGAGGTATTTGAACAACACCTGTCGGCAGCTGAGGTTGTCAGTTAGTCATCATGTAACTTAAATGAATTTGTGACTGGTTTCTGTACAATATCAAGAATTTGAGACCTATAGTAAGTCTGGGAACGATAAAATCACCTATAAAGGAAAGATGAAGTGCCATAAGGTATGAGAAATATACAGGCCGAATACAAACGAAGGCTCTCAGGAGCGTCAAGTAGCGAGACCAACAATTTCTGCTCCGATCTAGAGGACCCGGTCATGGAACAGAGTCGGCAGAATCAGGTGGTGAGATATGATCTGTCTTCCGGTGTTTCCTCGGTGAGCAGTAAATTATGGCTTGTAAACTGCTCAGGCAGTCATGCTAACTAAGAAAGACTCAGTAAAGACATACGTTCCTGTGGTTGGAAATTTGTTCGCTGACGTCTGTACGTGCGAAGACGTATCTCGTTCTGCTATCGGTGTAAATGATTTCGGGACTCTGGAATTCGTTCACCACCGAACCAAACCGTTGTCACAGAACACATGGGCTTGTAAGGCATTTCGGCGTGAATGGTGTGTCGTGCGCTGGCAACATTCAGAGGGGGTGTTCGTCACTAATGGTTCGGAGAGGATATTTTGCAGACTCATTGATATAGGAATACTGGATCGCTGGCATCTATGTAGAGGCCGTGTGCTTCTTTCTGGGAAGAGACTATAATGATTTCAATGGTCTTTGAGGCTGCTTACATGAACAATGTAGTTACGTAGTAGCTGGAGCCGTCAAATCTGTAAAGTAAGTATTATTGTCTTTGTGGGGAGACTATTTATGGAGCTCGTCCGAAAGGCAGGGGTTGCATGTCTGATCCCACAGTATTGAACTAGATACAAAACGCATAACACCCATCGGTTAGCGATTCACAATTTTGTTCATGCGGTGTAGTGTGAAGCATCAAAAGGATGAAGTGATCGGTGGCCCAACAAGTGTTCCCAAGGCAGAGTATAGTGTTAATAAAATTTCTTTGGCATTTATGTTTAAGGTGGCTGATATCAGCCAGCAATAACTTGGCATCGAAAACTACTCTTAAGAAGTGGTATGTTTCTATACCTTTACCGATTTTGTATGCCGCCTGGAAGGCGGCGCATGGTTCTGCTCCTGTAAACTGAAGGGTAGGCCGAATGTAGGAAGCGAGTAGGAGCAGGGAAAGGTGAAATGCCTCGGTACTGCGTATGGGTTATAACTCTTTTACTTAACTTTGCCTACAGATGAGCACGTAGGTACGAAGCCGTTCATCAGTCTAATCTAACAACGGCTAGAAGTTGCAAAGGCAAAATCTGTAGTGGCTCACCCACTATGAAATAGACACAATGTTGCTTGGTCGTCTACTCGGAATCAACTGGCAGAATCCGGAGCGGCGTTCGTAGAGCTGCGCAGCGCCGGCTAGAGGGCGCCTGTCGTCGGTGTCGGTGTCGTAGTGCCCACCTAGTAGAGCGCACCTAGCTATCGATACCACAACCAAATCGTTACGTAAATAAACGTCCAGGTGCGGCTAGGAAGTCCGGTGATGGCGAAAGTGAGTTACACATGATTTAAATGTTCAAAAATGGTTCAAGTGGCTCTGAGCACTATGGGACTTAACATCTGAGGTCATCAGTGCCCTAGAACTTAGAACTAGTTAAACCTAACTGACCTAAGGACATCACACACATCGATGCCCGAGGCAGGATTCGAACCTGCGACCATAGCAATCGCGCGGTTCCGGACTGAAACGCCTAGAACCGCTCGGCCACCGTGTCCGGCTTAAATGTAGTAGGTCAGAAGCAACAGATGAAGGCCCAAGACTGCGCTTTCCTTATGGCACTCTGTATTTTTTGTTTTGCAATACTTACGTTTGAAGGCCTGAGACAGATGCATAGCTGGTTGGTTCAAATGGCTCTGAGCACTATGGGACTCAACTGCTGAGGTCATTAGTCCCCTAGAACTTAGAACTAGTTAAACCTAACTAACCTAAGGACATCACAAACATCCATGCCCGAGGCAGGATTCGAACCTGCGACCGTAGCGGTCTTGCGGTTCCAGACTGCAGCGCCTTTAACCGCACGGTCACTTCGGCCGGCGATGCAGAGCTCATCAACTTTCAAGGAATATCAGACTGTAGGGTCCCAGGCTCTATACATTCTTTATTTGCTGTTAGCAAAAGGGTTAAAATCAGAACAAACCTTAGTAAGACTTCAGTTTCGAATGTGTGGGTGAGACCGTGGGAAGTGACTACTTTAGCACGGAAGAACCGACGCGACAAATAATTCACTACTTGCATAAATTACAACTGAGTAGCTAACCGTAGTTAGATTTTAGTAACATATATTGACTTCGTCTAAATTGGTTGGAAAACACACACATGGACTTTATTGCTTATCTAATTTACAGCCTAAAGTGAATCGTTGACGAGAATTGCAAAAAGTAAACAAAGCAATTTTCACACTAAAAGCTCGTCTCTAACACCAATGTCAAAGAGGAAATTTCGATGGAGCAGCATAATGAACAACAGTACATATTCGTGTAAATAAGAAACGGGATTCACTATGTTTTCAAAGTCAACCAAATAGTATAGTGACTCTATATTAGGGTATTAACTGCATATTGCGGTACAAAATGCTTGCCATCTTCTGCTGCATTTTGTGACCAAAATGTATACAATACGAATGACATATGCTTAGTGTAACAATCAGCAAGTTTGCTATACTGAAACAGAACCGCTACATTGTAATAAATACATTTATACTTTTCATACACAGAGCATGTTGTTCGGAATCTGTAAAGCACTTATTCTTTGTTGTACAGAATCTTCCAGTCGTGGACATCGTCGTAATTGTACTCTTCATCACCTTTGTCACCATCATAATCATAATAATTATCAACAATCATTCTCCTTTTCTTCTTCATCCTTCTCCTCCTCCTCAGCATTTTCATCATAATTTCTTCTTCTCCACTTTCATAAAAACGTTGTTTTCTTTGTCTGCTCCGTCTTTATCTGACTCCCTTTGTAACAACTGACGTTCTTCAACCACCCTCTGAAAAACGGTTCTGATAGGATGTTGAAGTGCATGCTTCTTGAACTGCATCTTCTCCTCTGACAAAATCAGGCAAGAATGTTTGAATCCAACATTAAGTACAGCTGGATTAGGGTATGAAAATGAAAATAATATATCTAATTAATATCTCCATTAAATGATTGTAAGAGGCTGTAATTATCGTATTTAATGTTCTTTTACATATTGATTCACTGTGTATTTTGTGGATAATGACAATGAATTTGAAAATTAATTCATATTAAAATGTCCACTCAACTACTTCACATAAGATATTGTTAACATCAGAATACGTTTAAATTTTCCTACAGAATTGTTGTAACATACTTAGATGTATTTCATCTTTATTAGTGGTTTTCATCAATGAAGAGTAAGGGATTACTTGCTTTGCGACATGTTTCTTTTGGTGTTGTGACTCTGTTTTCTCTTTTTGCAATTTCTCGTGCTCCCTTCACAAGAAAAATCTAGTGTTATGCCACAACAAAAGGCAACAAACTGCATCAAACTGCCCATATGTCAACATTCTATATTTGGTTACGGATAAATATTGCCCCATACTCAGAGAAACGTGAGGCGGCAGGAAATTGTATCAATGCATATAACCAGCCTTCAGAAAGTCTAATGACAGTGCTGACTGAGTCTTACTGTGGCAAGTTGTGACTTGACTCAATAGGTGAAAGCGAGTTGGGACTTATGTCAATTAACTGTGCTGTGTAACTAAGAGAGATGAAATTTGGTGGTCCTGCTGCTTCTGATGCTGATTACAATGATGATGATGATGCATGTGTAGAAATATTGTACATAATTTTCCGATTTTGCATGCACATATAAACTGCATCAACTTGCTCCCAAAACTATATCAAAATTCCCTGAAAATGTATCAGCTTGCCCCAACAATATATCATATATCATCTTACCCCAAATCATGTTAGCTTACCGCCCCCCCCCTCAACTGTATCAACTTGTCCCAGAGCTATATCAACATACCTGCAAAACTGTATAAATGTACCACATATAACTGTATCATGTTATTTTGATTCAAAGTTTGACTTTTTGTGATCTGTAATATATTTGCATGCAGTATACAAGTACTTTTTGTAAGTGTTAAATAACTCTACTTTCTAGATACTGCCTCTGTCATCTTCTTTTGAGATGTTCCATCTCTGTAACCATCTTTTGTTATTGTCTGTGTGTAAACTAAGCAGATACTCTTCAGTTTACGTTATACATATTAAAAAATAATATTCTTCCTTTATTTACAATAAGGTGGTTGGCTATGTTGTGTGTGTCATGATTTGAATTGTGTGGCTATTTTACATGTTGGGATATTTAGCAGTTTATTACAAGAAATACAGTCTGCAAACGTTTTAGGGAGCCTTGTTTCCAACTGGTAAACATTTTAGAGAGACTTTGCACCATAATTATGGTTGGTAGAAGCTTGTGACAGCCTTGAAAACATAGTTCCCATTTGTAAATATTTCATCAGATAGTTTTGTAATTAATATCGAATAGTTACATTCATTTGCAATGCAAATCAGTTACATCAAACTATGTCATCAGTTCTATTTTTCCTAGTGATAAATTATCTTCTTCGTTCTAGACTGGTACTGAAAAACGTTAGGTGACAGTACACAGGATCAAATTGAAATGGCAGTGCCCATTCCATATTTTGATACCACTGTAACATTTACAGGTGTGGAATAGTTAATGTGAGGCTGCATGAAGAGTTACACTCAGACTAGACCTAATTAGTTACATCCAGGATGTGTATTTGTCCACTGTTTTAACTAACATGTTTTGGGCCTGGGCAGGTTGGCATTGACCTTTTAGGCCTAACTGGGAATGACAACTGTCTGTTATCTGTAACCATGTACACAGCATTGGAGCACGTACTTTGGACTCCACAGTCATGATTTAGAAGCCAATTTTATGGATATGTGTGTGTCTGTAGATGATGGAAAACATAGTGATACTAGGTCTTTACATTGTGCTGTATTGAATCACAGACATATGTGTGCAGACACTTTAGGCTTGGAAAGAGCATTGTCATACTTGATAAGCTTCACACATATGGAAAAAAAATAATTTGAGCCTCTCTTGTACCTGATGCTATGGTACAATAATCGAATTTTGGATATTTACCAAGTGCAGTCGAAGCAAGTAAAGCAGAAAGCAGCAGTTTTCATTTCACGCTTTTGAAGATCTGCAGTGTAGTATTTACAGTAAAACTTGTCTTTGACAACCATGTGTTTCTAATTCATCAACTACATTACTTCATCTAATTTTTGTTTTTAACTACTTATGTAGTCAATGTTTTACATTCATTGTCATAAGCCCTTGGCAGTGTACCTGTCTGTTTAACAAGTTATTTTTAGTCACTTGTATTTAGAAATGAAAATAACACTGGAAAGCATATACTTTGGAATTCATTATCATGTTAGACACCATTTCGCATTTCGACAGATGCAAGTGCATGCGCAAGCATGTCCACGTTGGTGTGTGTGCATGTATGTATGGTAAGTAAGTTCGTGATACTTGATGCAAATGTTAGACTTTTTTGTATCACTGACATGTTCTTGCAAATATTTTACATGTCAAATGAAAATAATTAATCTGAGGCTCTTTTGTGCCTTACGCTGTAGTACAGTAATCGAAATCTGGAGATTTGCAATTGCAGGCAACTATATGTTGGCGATAACAAGCAGAAAGAGCGTAATACAGCAGTTGACTTTATTCCACATTTATGAAGTTTTTTGGAATATTATTCAGAGTAAAACTCATCTTTCATCAGTAATACTCTTTTACAACATGATGTTGTACATCCCCAGGAAACTTTAATGTCAACCTACTCTGGCTGGAGAAACCTATGCAGTTCTGTCCTTCTACTTATTCATTAAATACACTGCTTAAGCAAATGTCGGTTTTTGACTAGTTATGGAGAGTATGTTTTATATTGATTCTCATATTCCAAACATCAGTTATATATAGTTTCCAATTAAATTTACAGATGAAACTTCCTGGCAGATTAAAACTGTGTGCCCGACCGAGACTCGAACTCGGGACCTTTGCCTTTCGCGGGCAAGTGCTCTACCAACTGAGCTACCGAAGCACGACTCACGCCCGGTACTCACAGCTTTACTTCTGCCAGTACCCCGTCTCCTACCTTCCAAACTTTACAGAAGCTCTCCTGCGAACCTTGCAGAACTAGCACTCCTGAAAGAAAGGATATTGCGGAGACACTCCGCAGTTGGTAGAGCACTTGCCCGCGAAAGGCAAAGGTCCCGAGTTTGAGTCTCGGTCGGGCACACAGTTTTAATCTGCCAGGAAGTTTCATATCAGCGCACACTCCGCTGCAGAGTGAAAATCTCATTCTGGAAACATCCCCCAGGCTGTGGCTAAGCCATGTCTCCGCAATATCCTTTCTTTCAGGAGTGCTAGTTCTGCAAGGTTCGCAGGAGAGCTTCTGTAAAGTTTGGAAGGTAGGAGACGGGGTACTGGCAGAAGTAAAGCTGTGAGTACCGGGCGTGAGTCGTGTTTCGGTAGCTCAGTTGGTAGACCACTTGCCCGCGAAAGGCAAAGGTCCTGAGTTCGAGTCTCGGTCGGGCACACAGTTTTAATCTGCCAGGAAGTTTCATATCAGCGCACACTCCACTGCAGAGTGAAAATCTCATTCTGGAAACACCCCCCAGGCTGTGGCTAAGCCATGTCTCCGCAATATCCTTTCTTTCAGGAGTGCTAGTTCTGCAAGGTTCGCAGGAGAGCTTCTGTAAAATTTGGAAGGTAGGAGACGGGGTACTGGCAGAAGTAAAGCTGTGAGTACCGACCGTGAGTCGTGCTTCGGTAGCTCAGTTGGTAGAGCACTTGCACGCGAAAGGCAAAGGTCCCGAGTTCGAGTCTCGGTCGGGCACACAGTTATAATCTGCCAGGAAGTTTCATATCAGCGCACACTCCGCTGCAGAGTGAAAATCTCATTCTGGAAATTTACAGATGTAGCTGGTGAGAAAATCCATTAACAATTTTTGTAGAATGGAATGGAAACATAGCTGACCATTTATACGAATGTGCGGTGTCTGTTCTTTCAAACTCATTTCAAAGAACTGACACACGTGGGATCCCCAGCTGAAATACATATTATGTAAACTGAAGGGGGAGATGGAGGAACAAAAAGGAAAGGGAAGGAACTAATTATGTCAGGTGCATTGGGCTTTTGTGTGGAACCAGCAGCGATGAGCAAAAATGTGTGTCAGACCCGTTCTTGAACCCATGATCACCTGCATACTAGGAAGCTGAGCAAACAGTCGCTTGCTTTATCGTAAATATATGTTCAAGTGATGATAAATAATATTATCTTTACATACAGGAAACTATTATCTCCTCAACTATCTTCAAATGGTGAGCTCCACCATTGTTTCTTATATTTCAAATTAGTGAATTTACTGATGCCACTTTTTCTGTCTTAGTCGGCGGTCACTTTCAGAACTCAAATTAATTATCCAGTTAACTAATTTACTAAGATTGCATTCTGAATTACTGGTGTATCGATGTATCACCACAATAAAATGGAAATAGTGAATGACTGTGGGAAAATGAATGAGAACATTGCATATTTCAGTATACAAACATGTTGACAATTTTAGTTCATCCTTTTATAAATACAATCGAGCTGATCATCTTACAAAAAAAAAAAAATGACAACTATAAATCGGGAAAGGAATGGTGCTTCATTGGCAAATTATTCATTGGGGTGAAACTACACAAGTTCTCTTCTGAATTAGTCCCTTTGACAATGTAATCGGACTTTGTTTACGTGAATCCACTGTGAGGCAGGATGGAATCAACTACGACTGGCTACACCACGAACTGTGGTTCACGGAGAACAGGGAGCTGTGAGTATCATGTAACAACCCTTCGCCAGTGCAGCAATGCTTTACCCCTTTACTTTGATTCAGACAGCAGCAGAAAACGATATGCTGTGAATAAGGAGCAGAGCAAGGCTGCAGATGCAATGTTTTGACGTGCCCACGAAAACTTGTAAACTACGCGTACTGGTATTCTGATGATTAATACGTGGAAAACGCCCCTATCAGAGACCTGAAATCCCAGTAGGTTTCAGTGTGAGGTGCACTCGTTTGCTGGTCTGGCCATCCAAGTTGACTCACAGGCATGATGGTGCATGCTGGAATCGTCAAACGTCAGACGGCCGACTCAGGACGAATAAGTTCGCCCTCGTGACACACGATCTGTCCGAAATAATGTTCAGTTCCACAGCCGGTACAGTTGGAAACTGCCACTGGCTCTTAGTCCACCACAAGTTGCATACCACAAGTCCACCCACTAGGGAAATGCCTGACATTGTCCACCAGAGGACTACCAGAAGACAAAGAAGCCAAAGAATCACAAACACCTTCCACCAAGTTTCGTACAGGAGCCGAATTAGCAGAAAACACCCGCCTCCACGTTGTAAAAACCAATCGAACTGTCCTCCATTTGTTGAATCTCCCCTCTTGACTTTTCTGCTGACCTGGTGGCCAATCCAGATGCAGCACCAGGTTCCCACACTCGGGGAGCAAGCCTCTGCTTTGCATATCCTTAGGGGAACCAATCAGCGGCTCAGAAACCCTCTTGTCTGGAAAAAGAAGATTTTAGACCAGGGAGGTGTCGTTCTCACGGTAAGCATGGCCATGTTTCAGCAAAAAACTTCTACCAAGATGGGATCACAGTACCTCATTTACGAAGAGATCTAATCTTTCCAGGCTGACCATTTTTAGTTTGTAAAAGAAGGCTGTTAAGCTTCCCAGACAGTCGTGACTGTGAAATATGTTTTTTTTCCGTCGCTGAAAGAACCTGACGACTTCCTGGCATCAGGGGAGCTACAGACTTGCATCTACTAAACATGTGCACCAGCCGCTCTGATCGCATCGACCCAGCTTCTAGTGTGAGTATGCTTATAGTTTTATGACTGTCCCACCATTTGCACAAAAGCTCCGATTACGGCAGTTTTTCTTAAATGGCTTCCTCCACCCACTTTCTACCATCGTCCGTCTTCGGGACTGACTGTTGGCTGGCCCAGGAAATGTATTTCGAGTGGGCGCCCTCCTGCTCTAACCCTACGTGAGAAGAGTGGAGTGCCACGGTCTGAGGGCCCTCTGAGGTACAATTCACAGAGCGCTGCTTCCCTGAATCACTCGCACAGCCAGGTTGCTGGACACAACATTTATGGCCCACACTCTACCTGTTCTCCGTCGCCTCCACTACGGCCCCTTGGGTACAAGTTCTCCTACAGGCTACACGTGCAGATATAAGAACAGTCTGCTCACAGCTTCCTCATGTAAAAAAGTCATAAGCCACACATATCAAGCATAGTACTGGAGAACACGGAGACCATGACCTAAAATATGAATATTAATCTGACCGACAGAGTAGTTAAAGTGAGAGAGTGGCTTGCCACCTTTCAGATGCATTAACCACTGAGACACCCGGATACAATATTTATCACTAATGCATGTACCATCTCGGCATACCCCCTTGTCGACCCACATTCCCATGCATTGCCATGTATCTGCAGTCATCGTCCATGACCTCTATGCTCTGTATTTTAATGTCTTTTGGACAGAAACAAAATTCACGATTCATTCATACAATTCATTCACCTCAATGGACAACGAATCTACAACCTTCAGTGCGGATGCACATTCATATCACCAGCTGGAACCTAACGTTAGCGAATTTGGAGAACATTGGCATTCCACATTTGTAATTGGAAACAGAACTTAATTCTTTGTGGATATGTTTAAGTCATGTGCACATGTAAACTGGTGTACCCACGCATTCTGTTGCCATCCTTGATCATCCCCCCTCCTCCCCTCATTAAGTAGCAAATCAGTCCAAATCTTTGCATTATTTTATGTGTCTTGTAAGATGATGTATTTTTTGCACCTGGTTCGAATGTCGATGTTGATTAATGACGCTCAGTGCACTTGAGCTTACTCTGTAAAAAGAGTGGTTATAGTAACACAGCAGGTTATTTACAAAACTGGCATCCGTATGACTGTTTTCCGAAACTTCCTTTGTTTTTTTCTGCAGCTACGTACTTACGTAAGATCACAATCTGCCACAGACCGTACTGTGGTCCGATGTCCTGCTTAACTATACGATAGCTCACAAAGTTTGCACTTTCCCCAGCGCTAGGAGTATTATTACATATTACGCGACTTCCAGAATTTTCGGGATATTAATCATACAGTGGACTGATGGTTAGAGCGGCAGTGCATCCAGCAGTCGCTACAGATCAGGTCTCATAACCGCTCACATGAATACTGGTTTTTAGTTTAGATATTAGTGCTTCTGTACTCAAGTAATGTTCAGAGTTGTTAGACTAATACAAAATGCGCAAATATGTGCGTGGCATGGGCGATTTCCCATAAGGATGTCTCCAGTGAACTAAGAATTCGTAATCTTTGCTGTCCCTGGTTCACTTACTTTATTTATAGACCTAAGTAATTATTATCAACCTCGGTTATTTTCTTTTGATATTCAAGACTCTTTTTTCCGTTATGCTTGCGAAGGTTACCCGTTGTCGCCACATAAATGATAGTGGGATGCGTATTTATATGGGCCGAAAATTGACTGTAAACAGAATGCTAATAGTTCTACTTTTGATGGAGTTGTTAAACTTATGCAGGGACAGTTATATTTCAATGTCACTATGACTGGACATTTATGCGGTGAGATTGTAATAAAGGTTTCACTAAGTTTATTACGTGGCAAGAGGACACCCGATTAGGTGGATCTCTTTCTCATTAACTGAGGAGACTTTACCTTACTTATTTTGAATTGGTTCTATAGCGAACAATAGTTTTACATTCACGGAGGATTCATCGTCTGTTCTGGGAAATGACAATTATTGTTGAACGTATTTTTCGACTTAATTCTTAATCCGATTTTCCTACAAATAGTTAGGTAAGGGAGGAAATCTCTTCGGATTGCATCTGTCAGATTTATAACTATCTGATCTTTAGCGCGATCCTACTGGGATCCATTGATACCATTTCGGGATAGTAAAGGTGTCTTCATTGCTAGTCGACCTCCTTGTTGTCACCGTTTCGAAAGGAGGCTCTTCCCATGGTCTTCACCACGGTACAGCAACTGTTCTTGACGTGGGAGTCCTGTATCCCAAGTACGATGAACATATGTATGCTCTGAGCCATATAAGGGAATGTAACAGCACATGGACCAGCACTGCTACCACTGTGTGGTCGGGGTCTACAATCGTGCAGGTACTTGACGCTGAGGGAGTCGTTACTACATTGTTATGTTTGAGCACTTTCCATACACACCATGTGATGAAGGTGTAATTTTCAAAACTCGGGGGGATGTATGCACGCTGGGCAACCTTCGCTGTACAACCAGCACTGCTGAGAATATTTAGAAAAGAAACCCACTAACGAGAACAGTTCCTGATTAGCCAGATAGGAAGATAAGATATAAGATAACGTGGTGAAAAAATAATGAAAATAAGAATTCTTCAGTGAGGTCAGTCCATATCGAAGAAACCATTACAGAGGACGGATGGCCAGAGACGGATGCGAGGTCGCGGAATTGTAGAATGAGATTGGAAGAAACATCACAATGCCTTGGAGGCCTGTGCTCGCTACCGTCGTGTTCCAAAATGTTGTGATTCCCTCCTGGGGACGGACTGATGACCTCAGATGTTCAGTCCCATAGTGCTCAGAGCCTCCTGGGGACGGGGGTAATTTACGGAGATAATAATGTAAATACAAATAGCAAAGTTGAAAGAAAGAATACATTTACTACTGAGAAATAAAAATATTACTGTACAGAAAGAAAACGTTGTATGCATAGAGTAGAGCAGAAAAGAAACGAGCTGCAGTAAGGAGTTAAAAATATAAAATTACTGCCAATAATTTGGTTAACGATTACTATACACAAGAATAGAGGGAAAAGTTTTAATCTTATTAACTAAACATTCCAGTGTCAGTATTCGTCAGCATAAATTTTACGACGCTGTTTCATCTCACAGAACTCCATCACTGGCCATCGTGTACATCTTGAAAGATGCTCTGATTTATTTCACCCAAAGCTGCGGCAGGGGAATCTGCTGTGCTGGCCGTCTGAGGAAAATTACTATCCGTCCAACTTGTAATGCTACTTCTCAATAAAAACTGACCTGCACAACCCCATACATCTTAAGTACGCCTAAAAGACCTTTGAAATAATGCTGCTGTGGAGCCCGCGTCTAACGATATGACCGGATGCAGCAGTTCATAGGCCAACAGGGAAGTACTCTGGAGAGATTATAATTACTATTGCAAAATCTTTACTATGCACAAAAGATCGAAGCACCCAGAAGACGAGGAGTAAATGAAACGAAACTTCAGGTGTTTAGAGGGTATATGATTTTGTATCAGTTGAAAGGGTCCTGTAGTTCCCTTTCATTACCATTTTATTTGCTTCCCAATGATACAGAACTCTCTGGCATGTGTGAGTGAATGAATGTGGGTGTGTTTCATTTTGCTATACAGTGGTTTAGTCTGCTGCAGAGAATCAACGGTAGTCGTACAGAATGGCCAACTCTTGTAGTTTTCAGCTAGGCAAAGAGTTTTGCTCCCCTTGTGTGGAAGTTACCGGCGTTAGGTTGGTGGCGGAAGCCTCATCTCTGGCTTTTCCTGGCCACGGAATCGCGTGGGAGACGTTGGAGTGTGTGAGACGGTCAGTCTGGTTCCAACTCGCCGAGGGTCTCTTCGAAGAGGGGTGAGTTGATTTAACCGCGTGGCGCGTTGTTTCATAGCGAGAGGGCAGCTGTTAGTTTTTGGGCTCGCGTTTCATCTTATAAAGATTGTTTTACTGGGTCGCAGCAAGGAATGCAAGGCTTTTGCAGACTTTCAGTTTGATTCCCAATGCAGACTTGACTTTGATCCGTAAGAAGAACGTAGCTAAATGGTGTTGTATATACTGAAGCGCCCTGGATTCAGTGTGAATGTTTGTATGCCTGCAACTGCGTGTGTATGCATCCCAATCTTTTCAGAATCTTGTTAATCTTTGCTTCTTTGTGAATTTTCTTTGTCTCATTACTTTATGTCCGGTGGAAACCATCCACATGGGTTAATACTAGAGTTTTTCGGCCCTCTGCCATTATCATTTGTCTATTCAAATGTGTCCTCCGTAAAATGTTAATTGTTCGCGACTGCCTTGTTTGATGTTACTAAAATTTGGCCACGGTATGTAGAAATGGTCTCCACGAACCACGTGGGCACACGAGTCTGTTGCGAAACGTATAGCGTTTCACAAGCAATTGTACTTAGTTACCAGGCAACAGCAGTTCTATTGATGCAATACATCATTGTTTTAGAGAATAAATAATTTTGCCTCCAGTCTTATAAAAAAAAAAAATGTGTGTGAAATCTTATTGGACTTAACTGCTAAGGTCATCAGTCCCTAAGCTTACACACTACTTAACCTAAATTATCCTAAGGAAAAACACAGACACCCATGCCCGAGGTAGGACTCGAACCTCCGCCGGGAGCAGTCGCACAGTCCGTGACTGCAGTGCCTTAGACCGCTCAGCTAATCCCGTGCGGCCTCTTATCCAGTGTACCGACGTTACGTCTCCGTTACCTATGCCATTTACCTTGTAGTTCTGCTTGTTATCCCATTCATAGCGTTTCCATGCGCACGGGTCCAATAATTAGTGTCTCCTTTTTATTTTAAACAGATGCTTTAGAATAGATATTGTTTTCAGGAATGTTGCTGCAAGCTGCTCTAATGCAAAGTGTCCATGAACTCTTTGCTTTATTTTAATATTTGATTCACGTGAACAATACCGGGATCATATTAATAATTACATCCCATTCTTTATGAGTGACTTTATAATGAATGTTCTCTGATGAGTTTTTCTTACGAATAAATTTAGTAATTTTCCCACTAAGCCCAACCTCTTGTTTGTCGTGTTGCTGGAGTTAGTGGCGACCCGATCTTTTACGTCGACTTCAATGTCGGATAGATTTTTCTTATTCAAAGTGCGCTTCACGTACCTTACACATAGCGACCCTTTACTCACGCTACTTACACAGTCATAAAAAAATCGAGTCATATTTGTCTGTATGGATGCACTAATTTGTTTGCGAAGGGTTTCGTAAAGCCACTGTTTCCTCTCTAGAGCAAGATGGCCCACAATTGTTGTAACTGGTTCTCGATATCGTGCAAACTGGAACTGGGACAGAGTTGGCATCCACGCTGATTCTGCACATGATGTCTCAGGATATGGGGATCTTCTAGGTAGTGAGAGTATCTAAACATCACTCTGCAATTCGTAGACATATGTGGCGTGTGTGGACGAGCGTTGTTCTGTTAAAAAATAGGGATGCTATACAGTCGCATGAGATGTAACACACGGGTTCGCAGGTTGTGCGAGGCGCACCGCTGTGTGCCATCAAATTTCCTCAATCACCACCAACTGTCCCCCGAAGTCCCCGATGGCCCCCCACACTATGACACCAAGAGCAGCACCACTGCCTCTCCCAAACATTGGAAGATGAGACCTTCGTCCAGGTCGCCAGTGCACGCTCCCCGGTCATGGCAATACTCCAAACATAGCTGTCTGTGTTGTGGCGGTAACGGTAGCCAAGGCATGTGGTGGCATTTCCCTGGTCCAGCTGTAACCAGTCTCTGACCAATGGTGTGGGATTACACAGAATGTTATTACCACGCCAGACAATGTTGAGACCTATACTGAGTCTGTGCTGGCTGACGCCTTCGCCAGCACACCGGCCGGCACTAGGAAACATTGTATAGCAGGCGCTGAACTAGGCGCGCCTATGACAAGACGAGACCAAGACACGCCCCCAGACTACTCGCCGATGACGCCCACTGGGTAGCGAGCATACAGGCTGCCGCCGACGACCGAGCTGCCTCAATCTCTTAATCTCAGCGCCACAGTACGGCGCATCGGGACTCAGTTCGCATTGCACTTCAATACGTCGTATTGTGCTCTAGATTTGCACAGCGATAGTCGTCGCCTCGCACCTTAGCTAGCTGTGAGTGAACATTAGTCAGTGTATAGAGTTGTGATATCGATACGGACAAAATTAAAAAATTAGTAGATGATATTTCATTGCTGTTAACCACAGAACTTCAGACTGGACATCATTGAAGTTAAGTACTCAATTGGTTGTGAGGCGTAGCGCCGTATACCGATCCTGCCTTGGAGGCGGTTAAGTGGGAGATGTGTCTCAGAGCTGGATAGTGACAGATGGTGACGCGAGACTGGAACACGCACGTAGTTTATGTATCAGCCGATAGAGGACAATATTGGACAGGGGGACTGTGATTTTAGTTTCGATTGTGCCAACTAGAGTGCACTGAAGTAAATAGAATGTTTATCATAAACTGTTCTAGTATTTTCATAAAGTGTTATTATGTCTTTTTGTGTATGTAAAATGTTATAAATGTGTTTTAGCAGTATGAATGATGCGTGAGTATGGTTTAAGGTTAATATGAAGATAATCGTTTAACGAGTTGTGTAGTAGGATTTAGTGTGGGAACATTTCGAAGAAGTATGGATATGGACAAAGGGGATTTTTGTAGAATACATTTGTAAAGTAAGTTTATGGTAAAGGGAAAGTTATATCAGGTATAAATAACAACAGTAAATAACGTTATGCATAAACAAAACTTCAGCATATTAGATAATTACATCGGTAAAAAGTGCAGGCGTTAGGTTTACTATTTTGCGATTGGTTATTGATGAAAAGCGCGGATTGACGCGGGAGAATGTTGTTTTGCTATTGGCTGTTGAGTAAACTGACCAATGGTAAAGCAATATTCTTCGCGCGCCTTTCTCTGATGATGGAGAAGACTTAGAGTCTTCTAGGGAGGAGTAAGAGCCTAGCCATGAAAGAGTTCGGACGTGTGTAGTAGTAGTTCCGATGGAAACGATAAGTTGCCCGATCTAGCAGTGTTTCATACATCAAAAGTGTGGTAAAGTGACGGGATAATTATTCCGATGGGCGTGTACAAATTTCGGAATTTTTAAGTGAATTTTGTGACGAGAAAAGACATATATTCCGCGTGGCGTATTGAGCAGATCGGTGTCTAAGAATTGTGACTGCGTTTGGTAACGACAGACTTAATATTTGGCGAGCACTCTCAATGAAAAATAATCCTTATTTCTGTAGCTAGTACGTTTTCGGGAAATGCAATACCATAAACTTGCTAACGTGAGTGAAAGGGATTGTGAGTGACTGTGTTAAGACTAGCACGGGCTTGGCAGTGATACTTGTTCACCTAAGTTTCGGAATATATTAACTGAGGACAAAATTTCCAACCTTTCATTTCGTGTGAAAACTTTCTCCCGAAACGTAGATTAGTGACTTTAATTGCAGCCTGGTTCACGTCGAAGTACAGTAGGTTTCGCTCGGCTTTCCTACTGATGATCTGCTGAGACAAAGTTTACAGGTAGGTGCAGGTTCGTCGAAAAGGGACGGAAGGAACCGCGCCACCGCAGTTGCTGTAATAACGTGTATTTAACCACGTGTGCAGCCGCGCGGGGTAGCCGTGCGGTCGCGGGCGTCTTGTCACGGTTCGCACGGCTACCCCCGTCGGAGGTTCGACTTCTCCCTCGGGCGTGGGTGTGTGGGTTGTCCTTAGCGTAAGTTAGTTTAATTAGTGTGTAAGCCTAGGGGCTGATGACCTCAGCAGTTTGGTCCCATAGTCCTATTTTCCACGTGTCCATTTTGTGTTGTAGTGACAGGAAAGCGGCCACCCACCTGTCATACCACCCTCTCCTCATCCAGCCAGGAACCACAAAACATTATGCAAGACGGCACTGCCACATCAGAGTTCACTAACGATTGCAGCCTTCGTATTAGGCCATTTTCATCCAGTTCTGAAAAAACAGTGCTGAAGAGAAGCAACGTCATTAATTGTTCTTGGAAGGCAGGCGCTGATGGGAAAGGGTAGGCGCTTGGTGCGCAATACTGCTATCCTCCCTCGTGGTGATCAGACGTGGTCAACCGGAAACTTGACGATGAGTATGCCTCCTCTGACGTTCCTGTGCAGTCCAGCATCGGGTCATTCTCCTATCAGATTGCCCTACAAATTTACATTCTGAACGATTCGATCACGTGGCCAACTGTAGACGCACAGAGAAGCCCATTACAAACTCTTGTCAGGTGCTGATAACACTGTCTCACATGAGTACGCAGCGTTTCCGACTCCGTCACAGTGATCAATCAACGTCTGAACCTGTTCACGGCCCTTATATCCCCTTCCAGTCTTGGTAACAACGCCAAACACGAACAACTCTAATACACTTCGGTGCCCACTCTTACTGTTACAGAATTGCAGCTCTAATAATTTACGATATCCATCGACAGTGTGCACATGTATGAAGTTATGTTGACATCCGACCATGTCTACTTTGCTTCACTTTCCTTGTCAGACAGTGCATTTGCAGGGATTCTATACAGCGCACAAAAACAACCTGATAACATGTGGAAAAGGCACGCTTCTGGCCATACGCCATAAAACGGCAACCAATCAAAGACAAGCGCAGGCACATTTGTCTCAAAAGCGAATGTGATTATATGTGTCAAACGGTGCGGTATTAGTCGACTAAGCCGAAAGACTTGTTACTTTAAGTGTTCATTTGCGCTCTCCCTACACTAACAAAAATAACAATATAAAGGTATATTAGATTTAATTTTGTGCATCATACTCGATGTTCCAGGAAAACCTGCAGCTGTGCCATTAATTATTTAAATAGTTGCAGTTCTTCATCATATAGTACATTTAATTAATAATAATAACAGAGCAATTTACCTTATTACTTGTGGATTACCTTATTAGAATGTTGTAGCTTTGCTACTTCAAAAATGGCTCTGAGCACTATGGGACTCAATATCTTAGGTCATAAGTCCCCTAGAACTTAGAACTACTTAAACCTAACTAACCTAAGGACATCACACACACCCATGCCCGAGGCAGGATTCGAACCTGCGACCGTAGCAGTCCCACGGTTCCGGACTGCTAGACCACCGCGGCCGGCTTGCTACTTCAATACCTCATTTAAACAGCACGTTTCAGGTCGGTTGTACTGCTATGAAATTAGATTATCCGTTCAGAGCCAATGTTATTTCATTTCCAATCAACTTCTTTTCGATGCGACAAAGAAGTTCTCTAAAAGCATTGCTAGGTTGCTCATCACTATGCAGGGCATGTTTCCGTGGCACCCAACCGACGTCTCTGCTCGGTGTATTAAGTTGTATTTATCGGAGGATACATTGTGACCATTGTTTTACTGCGGACAGTTTCCATAAAGCAGGTACCATTACTCGCTTTCGTATAAAAAGATTCAACGGCCGTGGTATACGAAGCAGTCTCCAGTTACGTAGCAATCAATATTCTTCATTAATAATGTGCAAAACAGCATGTTTTCTATATATAATTAAATAGGAATCGTGTTGTATTCCCTAGTCAGCATCCTTAGCTTTAGATGCAGCCCTAGCTGAACAAACAGAGAACGCTTGCAGCTTCAATATTATTTAGGTACTTTCACAATCCATTTCCCAGAGTATCGGCTCGAAATAAGATTGTCCCTTGAATTTTGAGTGTATTGCGTCTTGGAATTTGAAACAGAGAATTATTCTTATTCTCTGGTCTGCTTCCAGCGCGCCAGTTAGTATATGTATAATATGCAGGTGTTACTTCCCACATCCCACTAACCTCGACGTCGGAGTGTCTACCGGTTTATTTCTTCTGCACCGATTTCTCGTTGATGTTCATACCTCAAGGATCCATTGTGGTACTTAACAGACGAAGAGCTTTATGTTTTAAATGTTGCACTGTGACGCTCGTTAACTACTGTTTCACAACGGCCACACATTTATTGACCTTACGAACCTGGAGGCATTAGCGTATAATTTACTGGGAAAACGGATGCACAAAGAGATGTACGAATAAGCAAATAAGGTGTGGAAGAACGTATTCCGTTATTTTTCCCAGTATTTTATTTAAAATGATGACGCTATGTGGCACCCGTGGTTTAAGAGAAATTTTCACAAACGCAACATCTCTCATTCTTGGCAGTTTTTATTGTCAGATTGCGGTGGTGCTATGAAAGATTAGTATTTTGTACCATTTATACACTCTATCGATGTTAAAAGCGCCGCACGTTTGTCAGGTATTGATCACATGTACTTTGTGTTCTCAATATTGATTTAGATTATTTGAGCTCTCCCTTTACGTTCTGAAGTGCTGTGTAACTAAGGCGAATTTGTATTTTTTATTTCAGTATCTCATAAGTTTGGTTAGAGATTTTTAGAGGCGCTTTCTCTGTTCCGTTACTCTCACTTTGCTACCTCGTATTGCGTTAACAGCTTCAAGTGGAGATAATCCACATACTGAGCCATACCTCTCAATTCCAGTGCTAACATTACAGCATGAGGCCTCTGTTTGTTCTCTCGTCCTTACTCATATTACATTTGGCCTAGTGAAAATACTTTTTTACAGATGGATACATTTGTAATATATGAAAGGTGTTCGTGTTTTGCTGTCTCCCGATGTCCTGGTTCTTTCAGTCTACTGTTCCTAAACCATACTGAGAAGTCTTGACCGAATGTTTTGTTTCTGCTATCATTTCAACAGTAACCTTACAGGAAAACAAAGTCGAATGGCACGGTTGGCTGGGAGATACTAATTAGAAAAAGTTTCTTCTCTCCTTTCCTTCGTGAAACGTGAGAACTATGTGTAATGAGTGTCTGTGAATGGTGCGGTATGATGTTTGTGTTTGATGATGATGAGAGAAGGAGAGGAGTCAACCCCGTGCCTTCTGATAGTCTTCTCCTCTCGATTACCCCCAATGGGCCGCCGCCCTTAACGTACACAGGCGACAGACACCACAACGGTGTCACATGCAATTAAATCCAGAACTTTCGCAAATATTGTGGTGATCAGAGACTTTACGCCGCCACCTGTCCTCCCCTCGCTGGTCAAATAGTGGTCGTGAAAATTGCTTCCGCTATCAGGTTTCGAACCAGTTTAATTCCGAGTCGACATCCACCGCACAGGCGTGCGATAGTGACCTCCGCTACGGAAGGGAGCGTATCCCTTCAGTAAGCGCTTATGACATCGCATGTAGTGTTTGTGCAACTTGATTGCAATTCTGATAGTGCTACAACATTACCGCCGCGCGGGATTAGCCGAGCGGTCTTAGGCGCTGCAGTCATGGACTGTGCGGCTGGTCCCGGCGGAGGTTCGAGTCCTCCCTCGGGCATGGTTGTGTGTGTTTGTCCTTAGGACAATTTAGGTTAAGTAGTGTGTAAGCTTAGGGACTGATGATCTTAGCAGTTAAGTCCCATAAGATTGCACACACAGTTGAACAATTGAACAACATTACCACGTCTTAAAATAGTTTTTATCGTGTTTTCGGAGTTCTTTCTTCAGAGTATACTGCTGCCGATCTCAGCTATTATACAGCAGGATGTAAAGACGTAGACTCCAAGAATATCGTTCTGAGTTTTGTTGGAATTAGAATTCATGTATAAATTTACACAGGACATAAAATGTCTGGTTTGGTTCCATATATTTGCTAGTGGCACTTTCTTTTTAATTTTAGGTCGTTTAATATTACTTTTGACCTCATATAACTTCGCTGTGCCTCTATGTAGCGGGTGGGTACTGTCACGCGATAGGTTTGTGGGAACAGTCAGTTGGTTCGTAGTTTTTTACAATGTACCTCATGGGCTTTAGACCGACTAGGTTTGCCCGCTGAATTTATTCGATGTGAAATTACACGTACTACGTGATATATAATTTGAGCAGCTTTCTGGCAGAAACACGCCATTTTATATTCGGGAATAACGTGTAATATATTGCTAGTAGCAATCGCTTTATAACTTTAGAGGTCTCTTGGGTGTCTTGATTACATCGACAAAGTGTGTCGTTTGTTCGATTTATAGCCAGAGCTGGATATTAAACGGCGTCCATTTTCCCATTTTGTAAGTGATTTCTGGTCTGGCACAAAATACAGTTTCTCTTCTTGTTGGCCGATGTATCACTCGGTATTGATCGGCCCGTTCCGCTGAATGCGGCACGCTCACGCGAGCGACAGGCCAACTTCTGCATCACCCCTTCCCTTCCATTCCGACCCCCCCCCCCCTTCCCTACTCACCCTCCCTTCCCCCCTACCACACCCACGGTGCTCACCAAGCCCTGCCAGGAGGGTTCGGGGGGCCTGCAGAGCGCCCGTGGGCGGCTGCGCCCTCAAGCGGTTTCCTGTCCATACTATCTGCACGGCATGTAAATACTTGGGCTTCACTGACTGTGTGTACGAGATCTCTCCAGTATTAAAAGACCAGCTTTTAGTGATGTAATCATCTTCTCTCGATGAATCTATTCTTCATTGACAGGTTGTATAATACGAGTTCTATATCATTCCGTATATTTACTCTGCAGTCCGCTGTATAGTGCATGGCGGAGGATACGTCGTACTAATGTTTTTGATGTTTTTTCCTCTTTGTGTATCGAGCTAGGAAATAATTCCTGTCTACGTTCTTCAGGAGGCGCCATAATCTCTCTAATTCTCATGTTCCCTATACATAACATCCTATGGCGCCAGCACGTAAAGTCGCAGTCTTCTTCGAATACACACTCTTTAAATTTAACCCAACAGGATGTCCGGTGAGCTACGTTTTCTTTTTCCAACGATTTGCTTTTAAGTTCCCCGGGCGTTTCTGTTACACTTTCGTGTGGGTCCCACCGACCTACGAGGTGCGACAATAAAGTAATGAGACTGTTGTGAAAAAAAAATGTTGCTTACCGTTTTAGACAAATTTAGTGTTGTCTCCTTCAAAGTAGTTCCCTTTTTATTGCACACACTTTTTCCAGCGCTTCTGCCATTGATGGTAACATTTCTGGATCTCATCTTCTGTAATATCCTCCAAGACCCTCGTCGCAGCTTTTTGGACATCTTGTGTTGTTTGAAAATGGTGTCCTTTGACCGCCGTTTTGACTCTTGGAAATAGAAAAAAGTCGCACGGAGCGATATCTGGTGAATAAGGTGGCTGTGGTAGTACCGAAATCTGTTCTGAGGTTAAAATTTCTGTACTCATAGAGAAGTATGGGATGGCGCATTATTGTGATGCAAAATCCCATTATCAGCAATGTTGGCAAAGACACGAAGAACTCTTTTACGAAGTCTATCTAAAATTTCTTTGCAGTAATATTGGTTAACTGTTTGTCCAGGAGGCACCCACTCTTTATGAACAATTCCCCTGCAATCAAAGAAGCAGACAAGCACGCATGTCACTTTTGACTTTGACATGTGAGCTTTTTTCGGTCTGGCTGATCCCTTTGAGCACCATTGAGAACTTTGGCTTTTTGTCTCTGGATCATACTGAAAAAACCAAATTTCACCACCAGTGATAACACAACGCTCAACAATTCTGGATTGATTTCCGTTTGCTCTAACAGATCCACTGCCACATTTTTCCGTGTTTCTCGCTGATGTGGTGTGAGATTTTCGGGGACTATTTTTTCACAAATCTTTCTCATACCAGGATCTTCAATTATTACTAAGCGAACCGTTTCTCGATCGATGTTCAGTTCTTCTGCTAGCATTTTCATGGATAATCTTCGATCAGATCATATGAGTTCACGCACCCTGGCCAAGTTGACATCTGTCCGTGAGGTTGATGGTCGTTCACTGCAATCTTCCTCTTCAACATTCGTTCTTCCTTCACTAAAGAGAGAGACACAAACACGTGTTAACTTATTACAGCACAGCTCACGACTGAACAGTTGCATCGATGTGCCGCTTGGACTAGAAGCAGCTTATAGACCAAGGTCAAACATATTGTGCCTACACAAGCCTGCAGGCTTGCCACATCTTGCAAAGAAAATCAGTCACATTACTTTATTGTCGCACCTTGTATAACGGTGGTAACTCCGCGTCTCTGAATTCGTTAGATATCTGTCATAACGCATACTTGATAAGGACTCCAAACACTGTAACTGCACTCTAGGATTGGTCGCACTAGTGTCAAGTATCCAATTTCCTTTACAGATGGATCAAATCTTCCTACAATTCTTCCTGGAAATCTAGGCCTTCCATTCGCCTTTCCTAACACTCGTTTTACGTGGTCGCCCCTTTCACATTGCTTCTTTCTGTTATGGCTAAACACAGAGGACGCACAAAAATATGGAAACAAAAAAAAAAGCATAACACATTACCATGCCTAATACGGTGGAAGGAAATTTACTGGAATTGAAAATACCTTCCAGTCCTCTCGAAATGGCTAAATTCACGTCCCTATATCTATAGCTATATGGATACTCTGCAAATCACATTTAAGTGCCTGGCAGAGGGTTCATCGAACCACCTTCACAATTCTCTATTATTCCAATCTCATATAGCGCGCGGAAAGTACAAACACCTATATCTTTCCGTATGAGCTCTGATTTCCCTCATTTTATCGTCGTGATCGTTTCTCCCTATGTAGGTCGGTGTCAACAAAATATTTTCGCATTCCGAGGAGAAAGTTGGTGATTGGAATTTAGTGAGAAGATTCCGTCCCAACGAAAAACGCCTTTCTTTTAATGATGTCCAGTCCAAATCCTGTATCATTTCTGGGACACTCTCTCCATTATTTAGCGATAATACAAAACGTGCTGCCCTTCTTTGAAGTTTTTCGATGTACTCCGTCAGTCCTATCTGGTAAGGATCCCACACCGCGCAGCAGTATTCTAAAAGCGGACGGACACGTCTTCAAACGTCTTTGAAGACGTGTTACATTTTCTAAGTGTCCTGGCAATAAAACGCAGTCTTTGGTTAGCCTTTCCCACAACATTTTCTATTTGTTCCTTCCAATGTAAGTTGATCGTAGTTGTAATACTAGGTATTTAGTTGAATTTACGGCTTTTAGATTAGACTGATTTATCGTGTAACCGAAGTTTAACGATTTCGTTTTAGCACTAACATGCGTGACCTCACACTTTTCGCTACTTAGGGTCAACTGCCAATTTTGGCACTATTTAGATGTCTTTTCTAAGTCGTTTTGCAATTTGTTTTGATCTTCTGATTATGCTATAAGTCGATAAACGACAGCGTCAACTACAAACAACCTAAGACAACTGCTCAGATTGTCTCCCAAATCGTTTGTAAATATAAGGAACAGCAAAGGGCCTATAACACTACCTTGAGGAACGCCAGAAATCACTTCTGTTTTACTCGATGACTTTCCGTCAATTACTACGAACAGTGACCTCTCTGACAGGAAATCGCAAATCCAGTCATATAACTGAGACGATATTCGATAAGCACGCAGTTTTACTACAACCCGCTTGTGTGGTACAGTGTCAAAAGCCATCCGGAAATCTAGATATACGGAATCAGTCTGAAATCCATTGTCAATAGCACTCAACACTTCATGTGAATAAAGAGCTAGTTGTGTTTCACAGGGACGATGTTTTCTAAACCTAAGTTGACTGTGTGTCAATAGACAGTTTTCTTCGAGGTAATTCATAATGTTTGTCACAATATATGTTCCAAAATCTTGCTGCATATCGACGTTAACGATATGGGCCTGTAATTTAGTGGATTACTAGTACTAACGTTCTTGGATATTGATACTTTATGGGTTTCAATGGAATATTATATCATTCTTCCTACAAAATAGTGATAAGTTCATGTAAGGATGGTGGAGGTGGACAGGGATCAGGCACAATTCTCTCCATAGAAGACCACAAAAGCTTCATAATATTGATCTGGAGACAGTGGTGGCGAGGGGAGATGCGACAGTTCATCCTTGTGCTCACAAAACCAGCCCTGAGCGATGCGAGCTGTGTGAACAGATGCTCCGTCGCCTTGGAACTCATCATCGCCATTAGGGGACAAACATTGCACCGTGGAATAGGCCTATCAGCCAAAATGATCACACAATCCTTGGCAACAATGCGACCTTACAGAGTAACCTTGGAGCCCGGAGAATAGCACGACAGGGTTGCCCAAATCATCGTCCAACCCCCACGAAGTTTCACTCTTGGGAAGTAAACTAGGCCAGAATTGGAAACAGTATGAAACGAGACTCGCCCGACCAAATGACTTCCTTCCATTGCTCCATACTGTAGGTTTTATGGCGTCAGCACTACAGTTTCCCACCACTGGCATTCGCTTTGGAATTTCAGGTCAGGCCGAGCGGTTCTAGGCGCTTCAGTCTGGAACCGCGCTACCGCTACGGTCGCAGGTTCGAATCCTGCCTCGGGCATGGATGTGTGTGATGTCCTTAAGTTGGTTAGGTTTAAGTAGTTTTCAGTTCCAGGGGACTGATGACCTCAGATGTTAAGTCCGATAGTGCTCAGAGCCATTTGAACCGATTTCAGCTCACCCTGCTGTTCCCAGGTTTAATGACTTTAGCACTGCGGCTTCCTGTTACGGGGGTTCGCATCGCTGATGAGTGGCTTTGGAATTCCAGCTCACTCTGCTATTCCTAGCTAATGGGCTCCCTTCGTGATGTTTTCGTGCTGACAGGTTTCGGGAATCCGACATTCAGTTCTGAAGTGTCTTATACAGCCGACATGTCCTTACTTTTTGTCACAGTTCTCTTCAATGACCGTCTGTCACGATCAATAAACATACACTTTCGTCCGTGTCGTGACTTAGCAGGTAATGGTTTTCCCGTTCCCCTAATGGATATAAACCTTCGATATAATCTCTCTCGAAACACCAAACACTTCGGCTACCATCACGTTCGAATGCACTGAAGTCCAATAAGGTTCAATGTAAGAGTATTTGACTAAGATAAAATATGTGACACATTAACTAATGAAATACAGACAAATTACAACAGTTGTACATGGAAAGACATAAGCTGACAATAAACTATGGTGACACATTCCAAATGTATGACTGAACAAAATACTCTTTTCTTTAACAGATCCTAAATTACATACAGATAAGATACAACAGTGAAATTAAGCAGTTGAGAGATGCAGCTGTGATTATACAAAGTAACAATTTTTTAAACAAAGAGACAAATTATAGTAACTGAAGTAAAGGAAATGGGGAATGTAAGAAAGGGGGTAATTGACAACATGGCCTGGATAAGATTATGAGTAGTATCTGCAGTTAGAGGTGGTGAGTATGGAAAATCTGTTTGGTCATTTAGTATTAAGCTTGGGTTGACGGACATGTGTTTATTAATTTCAGTACTTCAAGATAGTTAATCTTCCTTCGTTTGTGGATGTGATGTAATACCTCATGTTTCACCTTGTTACTATGGCCTTTTTTAAATGGGTGATTTACAAAAGCAGAGTCATCTTTCTTTAACTTTCCAACCTCCAAGCGGGTAGATATTGCCCTACCAGACTGACCAACATAGAATTTGCCACAGTTCCAAGTAATTTTATATAATCGACTCTTCCAAATCTCTAGAGCTGTCTCTACCATTGGGCAAAACGTACCAAATGATGTTGTGCACATAAAGTGATATATTTACATTCCTGGATGTAAGATTTCTGGCTACATCCAGTGCGATTTGTCCTGAGTATGGAATTGTAAACATTTATCGCATTCCTGAGGTGGAGGGTCAAGGAATGGATAAAGAAGAGAGCAAGTCTGTTGTTTCTCCTTTTTGTGCTTTATAGAGTACACTAAGGTAGTATGATAGCGTTGTTCGATGCTGTTTATTTGATGGCATTTAATTCCATTTGGATGTTGTCTTCACTCAAGGGGAATATTAGGAGATGTATCATAGAACAAAAAGCAGCATGTTTATAGGTCACAGAGTGTTGCGAACTGGCCGGTATTTCTGTGGTGGCAGATTTCCCATAAATCTGGAATAGATGAATATGGTCACCGACGTCTGTGGTTAAATGTAATTAATTTACGCACTTACGCCCAAACATGGATCAAAGAAGAAATGAAATGTGGCACAGCATTCACGATCACGTGAGTACACACCTGAAATTAACGCACATACGTATTTCTATACTTTTACACCCAGTTGAGCTCGATATATTAGACAGTGAAGTGAGGCAGGAAGTTAATGACGCCGTGCATACCAAGTACGAAAAAAGAAGGCTAAAATTAATAACATATTCAGTGGTAGACAACTCTCAACTCCTACTAAAAAGTTTAAACTTCCAGATCGTGTAAATAACGTTTCCGACTTAAAAACTACCAACGAAGAACTCACTTCACTGGCAAAGGGTTTCAAATACACTCCATCACAAAAAAAACTCCGAAAAACTACTTGAAATAATAAAAATAAACCCAGAATATGAATTAAGTGAGGGCATATCCACTAAACATCTCGTAGCTCATGAACTAACACTGTCCGTCAGCCAGGCAATCACAGAGGGTGTTATTAATGGTAGTTGGGAGCAACAATGATGTTTCTTTTTGGTCCTCGGTCTTCTCACTGGTTTGATGCGGGCCGCCACGAATTCCTCTCCTGAGCTAACATCTTCATCTCAGAGTAGCACTTGCAACCTACGTCATCAATTATTTGCTGGATGTGTTCCAATCTCTGTCTTCCTCTACCGTTTTTACCCTCTACAGCTCCCTCTAGTACCGTGGAAGTCATTCCCTCATGTCTTAACAGATTTCCTATAATCCTGTCCTTTCTCATTATCAGTGTTTTCCACATATTCCTTTCCTCTCCGATTCTGCGTAGAACCTCCTCATTCCTTACATTATCAGTGCACCTAATTTTCATCATTCGTCTGTAGCACCACATCTTAAATGCTCGGATTCTCTTCCGTTCCGGTTTTCCCACAGTCCATGTTTCATTACCATACAATGCTGTACTCAGACGTACATTCTCAGAAATTTCTTCCTCAAATTAAGGCCGATATTTGATACTAGTAGACTTCTCTTGGCCAGGAATGCCTTTTTTGCGATAGCTGGTCTGCTTTTGATGTCCTCCTTGCTCCGTCCGCCATTGGGTATTTTACTACCTTGGTAGCAAAATTCCTTAACTTCATCGACTTCGTGACCACCAGTCCTGATGTTAGGTTTCTCGCTGTTCTCATTTCTACAACTTTCCATTACCTTCGTCCTTCTTCGATTTACTCTCAATCCGTACTGTGTACTCATTAGACTGTTCATTCCGTTCAGCAGATCATTTAATTCTTCTTCACTTTCACTCAGGATAGCAATGTCATCATCGAATCGTATCATTGATATCCTTTCACTTTGAATTATAATTCCACTCCTGAGCCTTTCTTTTATTTCCATTATTGCATTCTCGAGGTACAGATTGAACAGTGGGGGCGAAAGGCTACATCATTGTCTTACACCCTTTCAATACGAGCACTTCGTTCTCGGTCGTCCACTCTTATTATTCCCTCTTGGTTGTTGTACATATTGTATATGACCCTACATCTTAAGCCTACTTTTTTCGGAATTTCGAACATCTGGTACCATTTTATATCCTCGAACGCTTTTTCAGGTCAACAAATACGATGAACGTGTCTTGATTTTTCTTTAGCCTTGCTTCCATTATTAACCGCAATGTCAGAATGGCCTCTCTCGGGCCTTTACTTTTCTTAAAGCCAAACTGATCGTCATCTAGCGCATTCTCAATTTTCTTTTTCATTCTTCTGTACATTATTCTTATAATCAACTTGGATGCATGAGCTGTTAAGCTGACTGTGCGATAATTCTCTCACTTGTCAGCTCTTGCCGGCTTCGGAATTGTGTGTATAATGCTTTTCCGAGAGTCAGATGGTATGTCGCCAGACTCAGATATGCTACACACCAACGTGGATAGTCGTTTTGTTGCCACTCCCCCCAATGATTTTAGAAATTCTGATGGAATGTAAGCAATCCCTCACGTGAGACAAATCTTCGCTCTCATAGAGGTTTTCAATGTATTCTTTCCACCCATCCGCACTCTACTCTGCATTTAACAGTGGAATTCCCGCTGCATTCTTTATGTTACCGTCCTTGCTTTTAATGTCACCCAATGTTGTTTTGACTTTTCTGAATGCTGAGTCTACAGTCATTTATTTTTCAATGTCTTCGCATTTTTCCTGCAGCCATTTCGTCTTAGCTTCCCTGCACTTCCTATTCATTTCATTCCTCAGCGACTTGTATTTCTGTATTCCTGAGTTTCCCGGAACATTTTTGTACTTCCTCCTCTCATGAATCAACTGAAATATTTCTTCTGTTACCCATTGTTTCTTCGCAGATACAATCTTTGTACCTATGTTTCCCTTTCCAACTTTTGTGATGGCCCTTTTTAGAGATTTCCATTCCTCTTCAACTGTACTGCCTACTGAGCTATTCCTTATTGCTGTATCTATAGCCTTAGAGAACTTCAAGCGTATCTCGTCATTCCTTAGTACTTCCGTATCTGACTTCAAAAATGGTTCAAATGGCTTTGAGCACTATGGGACTCAACTGCTGAGGTCATTAGTCCCCTAGAACTTAGAACTAATTAAACCTAACTAACCTAAGGACATCACAAACATCCATGCCCTAGGCAGGATTCGAACCTGCGACCGTAGCGGTCTTACGGTTCCAGACTGCAGCGCCTTTAACCGCACGGCCACTTCGGCCGGCTATCCGACTTCATTGCGTATTGATTCTTCCTGACTGATTTCTTAAACTTCAGCCTACATTTCATCACAACTATATTGTGATCTGAGTCTGTACCTGCTCTTGTCTACGCTTTACAATCCAGTATCTGATTTCGGAATCTCTTTCTGACCATGACGTAATCTAATTGAAATCTTCCCATATCTCCCGGCCTTTTCCATGTATACCTCCTCCTCTTGTGATTCTTGAACAGGGTGTTCGCTATTACAAGCTGAAACTTGTTACAGAACTCAATTCGTCTTGCTCCTTCCTCTCTCATTCCTTGACCCTGTAACCTTTTCTGCTACTCCTTCCCCGACATCTGCATTCCAGTCCCCCATGACTACTAGATTTTATGCCCCTTTGTATATCGTATTACCCTTTCAATATCCTCATACACTTTCTTTATCTCTTCATCTTCAGCTTGCGACGTCGGCATGTATACCCGAACTATCGTTGTCAATGTTGGATTGCTGTCGATTATGATAAGAATAATGCTATCACTGAACTGTTCACAGTAACACACTCTCTGCCCTACCTTCCTAATCGTAACTAATTCTACTTTTGTTACACTATTTTCTGCTGCTGTTGATATTACCCGATACTCATCTGACCAGAAATCCTTGTCTTCCTTCCACTTCACTTCACTGACCCCTACTATATCTAGGTTGAGCCTTTGCATTTCCCTTTTCAGATTTTCTAGTTTCCCTACCACGTTCAAGCTTCTGACATTCCTCACTCAGACTCGTAGAACGTTATCCTTTCGTTGATTATTCAATTTTTTCTCATGGTAACCTCCCCCTTGGCAATCCCCTCCCGGAGATCCGAATGGGGGACTATTCCGGAATCTTTTGCCAATGGAGAGATCATCATGACACTTCTTCAATTACAGGCCACATGTCCTGTGGATACACGTTATGTGTCTTTAATGCAGTTGTTTCCACTGCTTTCTGCATCCTCATGTCGTTGATCATTGCTGAAACATCCGCCTTTTCGGGCAGTTTCCCACACCTAGGACAAGAGAGTGCTCTGAACCTCTGTCCGCTACTCCGCCCTCTTTGACAAGGCCGTTGGCAGAATGAGGGTGACTTCTTATGCCGGAAGTCTTCGGCCGCCAATGCTCCAATAGTAAGTTCGCTATATGGCCCTCACGGACATGGCTACCAAAGAGGGGAGGAAAGTTAGCGCGTACTCCATGTGCATACCGAGTGGAGTATTTCCAGACGTGGAACGGGTCCTTCCGGATGCCATCAAGAGCACAGGGTGCAGCTAAAAGCAGCTGGTGGCTCTTCCGATCCAAAGCGGCACACATCATTGGTACCGACCAATGATGTGTGCCACTTTGGATCGGAAGAGATTCTCTCTAATTTCGTGCGGCTAACATAAGTGGTAAAGGCTGCAGGCCTTGTTTGAGAGATGAAAGCAGATCTGACCATTTGCAGCGTAGTTGATAGGACCGATTGCGGACGTCTGGTGGTGGAGAGTCTGAATCCGCTGAATAGGTCAGGAGTTCACTACACGCAAAATGCGGCTACACGGGCAGCAGGGGTTGTGTGGCGTGGACTGGGCGGTTTTTAAGGTTAGAGGGTCTCGGGGAAACACAAAAAGGGCATCAGTGATAGAGGGTGCAGGCCGAACAGAGGAAGACTGTAGATATAGGAACCATCGGTATAACAGTTGTAAACTGTCGTAGCTGTGTTGGGTAGGTACCAGAACTCCACGCGCTATTAAAAATCACTGATTCACAAATCGTTATGGGCACTGAAAGCTGGTTAAAGCCGGAAACAAGTTCAGCCGAAATTTTTGCGAAGGATGTAACGGTGTTCAGAAAGGATAGGTTAAACACAGTTGGCGATGGCGTGGTTGTTGCTGTTACAACTAGTCTATCTAGCGACACTGGAGTAAATAGTTCCCGTGAGTTATGATGGGCACAGGTCGTTCTTGGCAACTGGAATAAAATAATAATTGGATCCTTTTACCGACTTCTGAACTTAAATGATACAATTGCTGAAAGTTCACAGATAATTTGAATTGAATTTCAAGCACGCACCGTAAAATTATAGTTGGTGGTGACTTTAATTAATCCTCGATATGTTCGCGGAAATACATGTTTAAATCTGGAGGTATGCATAAAACATCATCCGAAATTGTGCTAAACGCATGCTCTGAAAATTATTTCGAGCTGTTAGTTTATGAGCCCATGCTAATAGTAAACGGTTATGAAAACACACTTGACTTCTTAGCAACAAATAATCCTGAGCTAATAACGAGTATCAAAACGGATACAGGGAATAGCGAACACAGGGTTGTCGTGGCGAGATCGAATATTGTAGCCTCAAACACTCAAAAAAAAAAAAAAAAAAAAAAAAAAAAAACGAAAAATATACCTATTCAAAAAAGCAGATAAAAATTCGCTTGAAGCGTTGCTGAGAGACAATCTCCACTCCCTCTAAATTAACAATGTAAGTGGAGACCAGATGTGGCTTCAAATCAAAGAAATAGTTTCGACAGCAATAGAGATTTATACGAAATAAATTAACAAAAGACGGAGCTGATCCCTCAGGGTACACAAAACGGGTCAGAACACTGTTGCAGAAACAATGCAAAAAACATGCCAAATTTAAATGAGCGCAAAATCTCCAAGATTGGCCATCTTTTACAGAATCTCGAAATTTAGCGCGGACGTCAGTGCGAGATGGCTGTAATAATTTCCACGACGATACTTTGTCTCGAAACCTGGCAGAAAAACCAAAGAGATTCTGGTCGTATGTAAAGTATGCTAGCGGCAAGAAACAGTCAATGGCTTCTCTGTGCAATGACAGTGGAAATACTATCGATGACAGTGATGCCAAAGCAGAGGTACTAAACACAGCCTTCCGAAATTCCATCACCAGAGAAGACGAAGTAAATATTCCAGAATTCGAACCAAGAACAGTTGCCAACATGAGTAACCCAGAAGCACATATCCTCGGAGTAGTGAAGCAACTTAAATCACGTAAGTCTTCCGGTCCAGGCGGCATACTAATTACGTTCCTTTCAGAGTATGCTAATACAATAGCTCGATACTTAACGATCATATACAACAGCTGGCTAGACGAAAGTTACGTACCCAAAAACTTTAAAGCTTCACAAGTCACAATAATATTCAAGAAAGGAAGTGTGAATAATCTACTAAAACACAAGCCCATATCATTAACGTCCATATGCTGCAGGGTTTTTAAGCACGTATTGTGTTCGAACATCATGAATTATCTCGAAGAGAACGGTCTATTGGCACACAGTCAACACAAATTTAGAAAACATCGTTCTTGCGAAACACAGTTAGCTCTTCACACACACGAAGTTGAGCACTATGCGACTTCACTTCTGAGGTCATCAGTACACACACGAAGTGTTGAGTGCTATTGACAAGGGATTTAAAACTGATTCCGTGTTTCTAGATTTCCAGAAGGCTTTTGAGACGGTGCCACACAAGCGGATTGCAGCGAAATGGCGTGCTTATGGAGTATCATCTTAGTTATGTGACTGAATTCGTGATATCCTGTCAGAGAGGTCACAGTTTGCAATAATTGACGGAAATTCATCGAGTATAACAGAAATGATATCTGGAGTTTCTCAAGTAAGTGTTATAAGCCCTCTGCTGTTCCTTATCTATATGAACGATTTAGGAGACAATCTGAGCACTCGTCTTAGGTTGTCTGCAGATTATGCTGTTGTTTATCGTTTAGTAAAGTCATCAGAAGATCAGAACAAATTGCATAACGATTTAGAAAAGATATCTGTATGGTGCGAAAATTTTCAGTTGACCCTAAATAATGAAAAGTGCTAAAAGGAATACGTTAAACTTCCGTTAAACGATAAACCGGTCAAATCTAAAGGCCGTAAATTTAACTAAATACGTGGGAACTACCATTACGAACAACTTAAATTAGAAAGAACACATAGGAAACGTTATGGGAAATGACAAACAAAGACTGCCTTTTACTGGAATAATACGCAGAAAATGTAACAGATCTACTATTTTTTAAGAGGCTGCCTACACTACGCTTGTCCGTCCTCTTCTGGAATACTGCTGCGCGGTCTGTTATTCTTACCAGATAGAATTAAAGGAGTACATCGAGAAAGTTCAAAGAAGAACAGCGCTAAAGCGTGGAGGAAGTATCACTGACATAATACGGGATTTAGGGTGGACATCGTTACAACGAAGACGGTTTTCGTTGCGGCGGTATCTTCTCACGAATTTTCAGTCACCAACTGCCCCCTTCGAATGCGAAAATATTTTGTTGACGCTGACCTCCATAGGGAGAAACGGTCATCATAATAAAAACAAGGGAAATAATAGCTCTAACGGATAAATACGGTTATTAGTTTTTTCCGCGCTCTGTTCGAGATTCGAATAATAGACAATTATTACGAATGTGGTTCGATGAATCTTCTGCCAGGCACTGAAGTGCGAGTTGCGGAATATCCACATTAATGTAGAATTGGAGATACCTAATCTCGTTTTCAGTGCCTCGCCAGCTGTAGAACAACAAGTATTAAACAGTTTCAAGAAGAAAATGATTGACAATGATGTTATGGCAGTCCTAACCGACAAAGGAAATGCTGTTGTCGAAATGAAAAAATGTGACGATGTTAACAAAATGGAAGATTTCTTAGCTACCAGCAGATACAGACGACTCTACACTATCCTATGATGATAAAATTAGAAGTGTTATCAAACTGTGTAAAAATATATCAGTCTCTGACGCCTACTTCCTCACCAAGACGAATCCTACACCACTCGGACTTTACGGGCTCCCTAAACTCTATAAAGATAATATCCCAATCCGTTCTGTGATGTCTTCACTCTCAGCTTCGTGTTACAAATTAGTCAGAGAGTTAAATGACCTTATCAAGATTAAAACCAAATTCAACGTTAGTCATGGCGTCCTTAATTCAATTGACTTAATCAAAAAGTTAAAAGGCATTCAAATCCTCCCTAGTGCAAGCTGGTTTTCTTTTATGTTAACAACATATTTACTATTATACCCGTTCAGGAGCGCCTCAAGAGTCTCACAGATTTACTAGATAAATCAGGAGTCAACCCATTTATCACAGATGACGTAAGGTTAGCTACATAAGGTGGTCTAACACAATGATACGCTATACAAACAGATGGATGATCTAACTATGGGATCCCTCCTCAGTCCATTCCTTGCTAAAATCTTCATCGACCATTTTGAAACACTGTTTTATGGAAAATAACCCACTCTCTTTCGAGGTTGGATACTGGTTTAGGTATGTTGACAATGTGTTGTGTTATGAACAAATACTACCAGACAACTTTAAACCGGCCGGAGTGGCCGAGCGGCTCTAGGCACTGCAGTCTGGAGCCGCGCGACTGCTACTGTCGCAGGTTCGAATCCTGCCTCGGGTATGCATGTGTGTGATGTCCTTAGGTTAGTTAAGTTTAAGTGGTTCTAAGTTCTAGGGGACTGATGACCTCAGAAGTTAAGTCCCATAGTGCTCAGAGCCATTTGAACCATTTAAACAACTTTAAAAATCCCTCAAGCAAGTAAATTCTAAACACAACTGTATAAAATTCACGATGGAGTTTTGGGTTAACTGTAAAACTTATTTAGATCTAACCATAAACATCAATGACCGTATTCACACTTTCAAGATTTGTAGGAAACCTGCCACCACAGACATAGTAATGCCAGCCAATTCTCAACACCCTGTAACCCATAAACATGCTGCCTTTCATTCTATGATACGTCCCCTAATATGCATCCCCATGAGTGAAGACAATTTCCAAATAGAATTAAATGCCATCAAATAAATAGCATCAACCAATGGCTATAATACTACATTACTGGACTCCACAATGCACAAAAAGCAGAAACAACAGATGTGCTCTCTTCTGTAACCTGTCTCTGACCCACTACCTCAAGAATGCGATAAATGGCGAACATTTCCGTGCTCAGGAAAAATCTCATTGGATGTAGCCAGAAACCTTAAATCCATGAATGTATAAATATTATTTTATCTGCACAACACCATTGGGTATTTTTTGTCAATGGTAAAGATAGCGCCCCTGCTTCGGAAATAAATGGAACATTTAAATTACTTGTAACTATGGCAAACTCTATGTAGTTCAGTCTGGCAGGACAATATGTACCTGCCTTAAAGAACACCACAGAAGATGGAAAGTTAAAAAAGGAGACCCTACTTTTGCAGGCCACCTATTAAAAGAAGGCCATAGTTACAATGTGAACAATGAAGTATTGCATCACATCCACAAACGAAGGAAGATGAATTACCTTGAAACACTGAAAATTAATAAACACACGTCCATTTTCCCAATCTTAATAGTGAATGGCAAGACAGATTTTCCTTGCTCACCACTTCTAACTGCAGAAACTACTCATAATCCTATACAGGCCATGTAGCAAACTAACCCTCTTACTCACATGCCCCATTTCCTTTATTTCAGTTACTATAATTACTCTCGTTATTTAAAAAATTGTTACTTTGTATAAGCACTGCTGCTTCTCTCACCCGCTTAACATATGTATTATATCTTTCCCGTTTGTAATTTATGATCTTTTAAGCACACGGTTATATTATCAGCCACATCTTCGGAATACGCGATCAAGGTTTATTGTTCACTTGTCCTTCTACGTACAACTGTTATGATTCGTCTATAGTTCATTGGTTAATGTATCACATATTTTATCTTAATTAACTAATATTTCATCGCATTTACACTGAAATAATCTCGCTCGTTTTATTCCTAATTCTAACATTAACTTTTTCTACCTCTGGAAATGGAGGGACACTGTTCATGCACTAATTTAAAATCTTTGATCCAAGGAAACTGCGCTGCACCACACAATTATCTTTGTACCGGACGATGGCGTAACAGCCGAAAACCGGTTCGTATAACAAATAGTAAATATTGTTGAATAATACGCCAGTATTGTGTGTGTTTCATTTATAATGGAGCTACTTTTCCTTCTGTGCAGCATCTGCCATGCAGTATGATGTGCTTGGTTCCATATTCCTCGAGAAAGTCACATGCTGCCGGACGCGGTGGCCGAGCGGTTGTAGGCGCTTCAGTCCGGAACCGCGCGACTGCCACGGTCGCAGGTTCGAATCCTGCCTCGGGCATGGATGTGTGTAATAGGTTAGTTAGATTTACGCAGTTGTAAGTTCTAGGGGAGTGATGACCTCAGATGTTAGGTCCCATAGTGCTCAGAGCCATTTGAACCAAAGTAACATGCTTGCAAAAACTCTCCGTACTGTCGCATATTGGAGCGCACCCCGCGACGTGTGGCTGAGAATTCGTACCGGAAAGAAGGAATTCATCAGACTCCGACACACACCCCTTAAGACCTGATGTTAAATTTTAATTGCCCAGCCTAATCGCTGTGTCAAAAATAACCCAAACATGGAATCATAAGGTGAGGAACTGCTATAAAATCCTACTGAATGACTATTTTTACTCAATCGACAAATAATTATCATGAATTGTAGGAAATTACAAGTTACGTCAAATGAAATACATATAAAATTAAAGAGATGTTTCATTACATTAAATGTAACGACATAGCATAAGACTAAATAACATGATTGTTGGAAAAAGTGATTGCAGTACATTTATGAAGCAACTGGGAGGGGGAGGGGGCGGTACTATCGTATCCTACCTGCACATTCAGTCACTAATACGAATTCAATGCGCCCACTCTCGTGGGTGATTGAATAACAGAAGAAAGCCGGCCGCGGTGGCCGTGCGGTTCTGGCGCTGCAGTCCGGACCCGCGGGACTGCTACGGTCGCAGGTTCGAATCCTGCCTCGGGCATGGGTGTATGTGATGTCCTTAGGTTAGTTAGGTTTAAGTAGTTCTAAATTCTAGGGGACTGATGACCTAAGATGTTGAGTCCTATAGTGCTCAGAGCCAATAACAGAAGGAAAATACAATACATCTGGAACCGTGATTAACGGTTCTGTGGCGACGGTAACTCCCTTTGCAGACATCTACACTCACGTAGTCCCGGTGCTGGTGGCTACTCTCATTAATGTGCTGTGGCGGTATGTCGGCCGTGCGTGGTCACATGTGAAGAACCAGAATGCCGCTCATGAGCTCGGCCACCGTTAAGTCTCATCCGACGTCCAAACTCAATGCCCTCGACGTCTGAAACCAGCGACCTTTCACCTTCTACGTCTATACCCAGAAAGTCTATCTTCACGTGTCCCTGCTCTCGACTCTGCTGTTTGCGCCGTTTCGGCCCTAAATGCCAATCAGGATATGTTACGATTTTCTGCCAAAAGCTCGAAAACTGCAACGTTTAATGAATTCCCACGACAGAATGTCCCTAGTCGGGGGCCAATCGTCCTCGCCAGTTTGCTCTAGAAATTACAGTGTGATGTCAGCAGGCAATGAGGGAATCGGAGCGTTGTTTATACAAGGCTGAATTTCCACAAGCCTAACCAGCGTGACGGGAAGCGCACGAAGCTTCTCACCCCACCGCTGTAGACCCAGACATTCCTAGACTTGTTGTTTCTCATACCAATTGTTATGTGCCAGCCAACTCTTGGGACTACTGCTATCAGCCTTCTACAGAGCCGAACGGTGCCGAATACCGCGAAGCCTGCCTTAGGTTGACTGGCAGGGGAGTTCAATGACCCCTCTCAGGTGGCTCCTTGGTACGCATATACCGGAACAAAGCCTCTGAATGCCATGTGGTCTCCCCTGTAGCTCTCAGAACTGTGTGTGAACTTAGCGATTCTCACGCATTCTTAGAATGGAACTACAAGCCTCGATCGTCATCCAATGCAGTTTTATAAAATACATTCCCAACATTAAATATCGTCGTGATACTTTTAGCGTGATGAAACTACAGTGCCACGTACGTCGCCAGTCGTGGTAAGGGACAGATGAATTTAGAATATAAAAGGACGCAGGCAAGCCAGACGGCCTGTAATCTTTCACTGGTTAGTTTTTGAGGATGTCGTACAGTGTCGAACGCCTTTCTGAAATCTACGAAGACGGAATCTATCTGTTCCTCTGCATATGTTACTAGTAAGATCTCGTAAATGTTAGTCTAAAGCAAGCTGTGTTTCACACGAGTGGTTTTTATCTGACTCCGTGCTGATTCTTTGAGACAAGCTTGTTTTCCTTCAGGATCGTCATAATATTTGAGTTCAGAATATGTTGTAAGATCCTGCATCAGACGGGCATCAGCGACATTGGTCTCATGAGCCTGCATCCAGTGGTCTCCTCTGTTAATGGAGGTAGCGTGAACGGTGTGACGTGACGCAGCAAACGGCCCGCCTCGTCCCCATGATCTGACAGGCGGAGGTCCCGTGCTCAAGCCAGGTGTTTGCGCCCTGAAAATGCTGTTAATGAGTGTATGAGAATGTCACAGTGAAATACGGTGGTGTGCAAAACTTAACGACGGAAGTGTCTTTCGCATGATGCGTCACTGCCAATTAACACAGTTCGACGAAACCTTGACCATATATATCTACATCTATATCCATACTCCCCAAGCCACCTGACGGTGTGTGGCGGAGGGTACTTTGAGTACCTCTATCGGTCCTCCCCTCTATTCCAGTCTCGTATTGTTCGTGGAAAGAAAGATTGTCGGTATGCCTCCGTGTGGGCTCTAATATCTCTGATTTTATCCTCATGGTCTCTTCGCGAGATATACGTAGGAGGGAGCAATATACTGCTTGACTCCTCGGTGAAGGTATGTTCTCTAAACTTCAACAAAAGCCCGTACCGAGCTAATGAGGGCCTCTTCTTCAAAGTCTTCGCCTTGAGTTTATGTATCATCTCCGTAACGCTTTCGCGATTACTAAATGATCCTGTAACGAAGCGCGCTGCTCTCCGTTGGATCTTCTCTATCTCTTATGGCTCTGAGCACTATGGGACTTAACATCTATGGTCTCCAGTCCCCTAGAACTTAGAACTACTTAAACCTAACTAACCTAAGGACATCACACACATCCATGCCCGAGGCAGGATTCGAACCTGCGACCGTAGCAGTCGCGCGGCTCCGGACTGAGCGCCTAGAACCGCTAGACCACCGCGGCCAGCCTCTCTATCTCTTCTATCAACCCTATCTGGTACGGATCCCACTCTGGTTAGCAATATTCAAGCAGTAGGCGAACAAGTGTACTGTAACCTACTTCCTTTGTTTTCGGATTGCATTTGCTTAGGATTCTTCCAATGAATCTCAGTCTGGCATCAGCTTTACCGACGGTCAACTTTATATGATCATACCATTTTAAATCACTCCTAATGCCTACTCCCAGATTATTTATGGAACTAACCGCTTCCAGTTGCTGACCTGCTATATTGTAGCTAAATGATAAGGGATCTTCCTATGTATTCGCAGCACATTACACTTGTCTAGATTGAGATTAAATGGCCATTCCATGCACCATGCGTCAATTCGTTGCAGATTCTCCTGCATGTCAGTATAATTTTCCATTGTTACAACCTGTCGATATACCACAGCATTATCCGCAAAAAGCCTCAGTGAACTTCCACAAAGTTATAGAGAGAACTGCTACAGTATAGTAGAGAAGTAACTGAAAGAAATACGCAATGAGATGAACAGAAATGAGACTTTTATTCAAAGACAAGAATTACGCTGAAGCCAGCGTGATTTATTGCAAACGGCGTGTGCTCTCCGTTGGACCTTCTCTATCTCTTCTATCAACCCTATCTGGTACGGCTCCCACTCTGGTGAGCAATATTCACGCAGTGGGCGAACAAGTGTACTGTAACTTACTTCCTTTGTTTTCAGATTGCTCTGTATCGTGCTACTGCCCTCGTCACAAGATTGATATGGAATTCTTGTGGTAGAACGGTTGACAACTGCTGAATGATCTTTGGTACATCTCGACGTGCTTCAATACGTCGTCCATTCCCCCCCCCCCCCCCCTTCCCCGTGCTGGATGGACTTTTAAGTATGTGGTACAACAGACAAATCCATTTGCCGAGTACCTTCTCGTTCCAACACCTCTTCCACCGCCACTATTCGATGCGATAGTGCATTGTGATCCATAACCACTAAGTCAGGGGCTAACACAACCCTGGAAGAGACGCGCGTTAAGAAAGAGTACAGTGACAAAATAGCACTGAGCAGCCGGTGTACCGTGTTCGAAGATTTGGAAGCCAGAACGCCCACGCATCATAATCCCTCCCCATTCCGTAACACATGGACCACCAAAACGAACATGTTTGACAATGCTCCTGTACATTACGTGTTCTCGCCTCTCGCCGTAAGAGGAAATGTCCAGAATCATACTAAATCTGTTCTCATCCGAGAACAGCACGCGACACCACTCCTCGTCCCTCCAACCGCTATACTCTTAGCACCATCGTAAACGGTGGCGCTTATATGCGGCTGTCGAAGGAACACAGCGTACCAGTCATCGGCCAAAGAGACCACCTCAATGCAGTCACCGTGCCATTATGGAACGTGAGATTGCGCGCCTAAGAATCTTGTTAAATGTGGGTGCAGTTGCAGTCGCTGTTTCTCGTGGTTCCCTTTTTGTCTTCTGTGCAGTCTAGTTGACATATGATGTTGTAGTTAACCTTAGTTGACCACCTCCTCCCCTTCGGGCAGCAGTGACTGTGACCGGAACGCTCTATGTGCACGTGAAAACGTGCTGTGACAACGGCAAACTGCTGGTCTACGCTCGTCACGCTTAATCCCTCTAAATTTCCCGATCATTCTTCCTGTTTATAGTCATCCAAATGTTGTCTCCGGGGCCACGTTGTTAATGAAGAACATCACTATATGGCGCGGTAACGGCCCGCTGATTGACACAAATTGTCTTTTCTCGTTCGTTCAACTGCCTCGTGTGGCGTGGCCAGCACCATTTGGCACTATGCTGACGTCAAGCTTTATGACGTCAAACCTTCTGCGCCCGACTAGGAGACTTCTGGCAACATACTATCACACGATCAGTAATTTAGAGCAATGGTAAATATCCTGTAATACTATATTTATCTCGTCCTTAAGATTTGTAGGAAGCCAATTTTGAAATGAAAAAGAAATATTTAATGATACTGAACAACAAAAAAGAATGAAATTTGAAGTCACAGTCACACGTAGGGTGCAGGAATATTTTTTGATGCATAAAAGAAACGTTTCATCAGTAGGTGGGTAGTTGTAGTCCCAGATCTAACGTCCTTAGTTTTTCAGATGATAATTAAATCAGGATCCTACGCTGCCGACAGGCATTGATATACACCAACGGGACAGTTGAAAATGTGTGCCCTGACCGGTACTCGAACCCGGGATCTCCTGCTTACATGGCAGACGCACTATCCATCTCATCCACCGAGGGAACAGAGGATAGCGCGACTTCAGAGACTTATCCCTTACACGCTCCCCACGAGGCCCACATTCCCAATTTAATGTCCTCACACTACATTCGTAGTGCCCCTGCCCATTACACTCATTACTCGCGGCAGACAATATTACCGAATCCCATAAGAGTTCGGGCAATACGTGCATCCGCACAGAAGAAGAAGGTCAATGGCCGGTTAGCCTTAACTATATATGAAGATCGTATCTGTTCTTTCGGACGTGTCCGGTAAGATTGTCTGCCTCGAGTAATGAGTGTGATGGGCAGGGGCACTACGAATGTAGTGTGTGGACAATAAGTTGGGAATCTGGGTCTCGTGGGGAGCATGCAAGGGATAAGTCCCTGCAGTCGCGCTGTCCTCTGTGCCCTCGGTGGCTCAGGTGGATAGAGCATCTACCGTAAGTAGGAGATCCTGGGCACGAGTCCCGGTCAGGGCACACCTTTTCAACTGTCCCCGTTGATGTATATCAACGCCTGTCGGCAGCGTACGGTCTTGATTTACCTACCATTTCATTTAAGAGCGCTGCATGGTCACCGATGGTATCTGTTCTTTCGGTCATGTCCGAAAGACAGTTACCGTCTTCATATATTAGGTTTTCAGATTACATGCGCTTTATAAAGTGCATGACTACAAACTCTAATAACTCAGACTTTGTAAGTAGGCTGTTTATGTTTTCTCTATGTAAGTAGGCTGTTTATGTTTTCTCTATGTAAGTAGGCTGTTTAGGTTTTTTTATGGTAACGCCACCTCTGTATGAAAATCACTGGCTGTGCCGTGTGCAGTCTGTGGCTGCTTTGCATTGTTGTAATACTCGCCATTGTAGTGTTAGGCAGCTGGCTGTGAACAGCGCGTAGCGTTGCGCAGTTGGAGGTGAGCCGCCAGCAGTGGTGGATGTGGGGAGAGAGATGGCGGAGATTTGTAATTTGTCATGAACTGCTATATTTATACATGATGATATCAAGGTAAATACATTGTTTGTTCTCTATTAATATCTTTCATTTGCTAACTATCCCTATCAGTAGTTAGTGCCTTCAGTAGTTTGAATCTTTCATTTAGCTGTATTGCAGTAGCTGGAGCAGCGAAGATTTTTGTGAGGTAAGTGATTTGTGAAAGGTATAGTTTAATGTTAGTCAGGGCCATTCTTTTGTAGGGATTTTTGAAAGTCAGATTGCGTTGCGCTAAAAAAAAATTGTGTATCAGTTTAAGGACAGTCGTGTATAATTGTTCAAAGGGGACGTTTCAACTTTGGTAAGTCCAAATTATATTTCTGTTGTATTCAGTACAGAAACTTTAATTTTTAACTTTTCTAATTTGCTTCTGTCCGCGCAGCCATTAAGGCACCTTAACTTTTTTTATCGATCTTCAGTGCTACCGTAAATTGAGTGATGTGTACATATTGTGGTCTACCCTCAAATGTGAGGAAATCATACTTTTTTATATTCACCTCCAACTTTCGACACAGTGCCCTACACTGAGACCTCGAAACCAAAAAGAAGAAAGTAAAACGCTGTGTTTAGGTGAGGTGTTTAGGTGAGGAAGATTATCCACACCAGATCTGCCTGTGAAACTATATCAATAATTTTTGACTAAATCTTCCAAGAACCTCACTATTAACCAGCAAAGATTCACTGAAAGGATAAGTAAGTTGTTGCTTTGGCTACTTTCGATCTAAACGTCAGCTTCAGTCAGCAAAATATAATGTTTGCAGGAAGCACCATAAAGAAAAAAACGTGCTGTTGTGAACCCATATCAGACGATGATCCATTTCTGTATTGCACGATCAAACACTAAAATAAAGTATTCCGCCCTCCCATGAGTGTTGGGTGAAAGACAGGCTCTCAGTCCATTAATCACTACATTAGTAACTAACTAATATGATAGCCGTATTCAGTACTACAACTCACACTCAGTAGATTAGTATCATTATTGTAGGCATAAAGCTTATCAGGGCGACACATATTGTTTTAAATGTTTGTTCCTAAAATTTCGAAACTCTTTGTCTCCGGATTTACTCTGTGAGCACTCTTGAAGTGTTTGATGGAAATCGAGAGGCACCCACTAGCATATGTAGTGTAAGCGACAGGTCTACATATTGGTCACTGCTGCAGCTTTGCGATGAACGCTTCGTGACGTGACGCCAGTCCAGGTATTGTGCCCAGACTGAACGTAATTAAGCTGACATTGATCGCAACTGGGGGTCTCGTGTGCCACTAACATAACAAGCAGCTCCTGCAATTGAAGGATCTGTCCCAGATTATGATCGACCGCAAGCGAAATGAAGACGGAAATACGGTTTGCTTCTGAATTCATGAAGAAATGGTGCCACCTGCAGGTAGATAATTCTCGTTGCGTGTTCCATAAGGTTATGACAAGCTTGTTCTAGATGCCTTTGAAAAAAGTAAATTAAATACACGTAGACAGTGGAAAGCATAAAAAATTGTGTGACTGATGGAACTTTCTACACTGCCTGACAAAAAAAAAAAAAAACTGAGGTCGGATGTCAGTTTACCTTCACACTCGTACACACCACCGACGGGTACGCAAATTATTTACAGTTTCAATTCTCTGTGACAGGTAGAAGAGGCACCAGAATGCATTAGTATTGTACGTGTTCGAATGTTGTTAGCAGGCGTAGTTGGGTATGTAGGTTGTCTCAAACCTTTTGTGTCAAATTACAATAGGTGAAAGTGGGCTCACAACCGATTTTACTGAGATAGGGAACCAGTGGTCGGAAATGCATATTTATTGTATTGTGGACATACACCGCGCACATTGCATAACAGCAGTGTAGCTCATACTAACTGTTCAAAGTGACGATCGCCAGTCTCAATCCGTGCACGACAACGGCGCTTCGCTACAGTAGTTCGTAATGCTCTGTGTAATTCGTGGCGACGTCTACGTAGCACTTGCAATTTCAGAAGTTCTCACCCTTGAGAGATTACCATTAACAAAAAAAACGATTCAAATGGCTCTGAGCACTATGGGACTTAACATCTGTGGTCATCAGTCCCCTACAACTTAGAATTACTTAAACCTAACTAACCTAAGGACGTCACACACATCCATGCCCGAGGCAGGATTCGAACCTGCGACCGTAGCGGTTACCATTAACAGTATTTCCGATATGCGGTGAGATAAGGTTTTCATACTGGTATATTACTTAGAAGAACTCAACGTGTAAGTACCGTCTCACTTGTAATGTTGTGTAGAGTCACGTTTAAAGCCCCATTCCTTAAAAAGCAGCAAGGAAGTAATGTTTGTATCTCTCTTATAGATCCCCATAAGAATTACTGGCTGTCGCAAGTAACGTGGATTGTTTAAGAATTTTAAATGAACCCTCCCCAATGTCTCAACTTGCAAAACATACTCGGCAACACACCGACGTTTATTAAGTACTGTTACACAGAACATTAAGCAAAATATAGACTTCATTAACGATTTATTATAAGGAGAACGGAGTTTGCTATATCTATAGTAAAGAACAATCTGAATAAAACTGCACAAAAATCTACACAGTTTGATCAAACTTCAAAGAGGAGCAAATATTGTAAACTTATTGCAAACGTACAGAAATGTAAAATTGTACAATTTACAAAACGCATGGAAAATGTATCCTGAGACTAAAACCGGGATGATTAATAGCTGTAATCACTCATTCACATTCCCGGGAGTATGAAATGGAATTTTCACATACGCTCAGTCGTGATAAAGCAAAATGGGAGACTTCGTGTTATTGGTAGTGCAATGTATCCTTCGTTGGTCAGCAGAGAGCAAGTACGAATACGATAAAGTTAAATGAATCTACTCAATAGTATGCTGTGCATGATGTAAAGGTTTGCCATCAGAAGGACGCATCGCAGAAGCTATAGCGTCACACATTGGATCATCTGAAAATAATACTTATCTTGTTGAGTATTAATGTGAGTCCCTCTAAGAAAAAATCATTATCGTTTAATGATTGTGACTGTGTCAGGTCGCGGGTGCTGACGAACGTACTTTTATGAATGAAACACACACAACACTGGTGTAATATTCTACAACATTTATTATTTACTCGCCACCTATAATTGCAGGTACTACTCATAATCCCATCCAAGCAATGTTGTAAATTACCCCTCTTACTCAAAAGCTCCATTTCCTTTATTTCTGTTGCTATAATTTCTCTCGTTCTGTTAAAAAAACTTTTTCTGTGTACAATCACAGCTAATTCAGTCTCCTGCTTAATATTACCTACTTAATATCACTATTATATCCGTTTGTTATTTAGGGTTCATTAAAGACAAGAATATTTTGTTCAGCCACATCTTTGGAATACATCATCAAAGTTTAGTTGTCGGTTACGTTCTTCTATGAACAGCAGTTGTAATTTGCCTATGGTTCATTATTTAATGTGTCACATATTTTATCTTGGTTAAATAATCTTACATCTCATTCACTCTGAAATAATCCCGCTTGTTTTACTCCTAATTCTAGCACTAACATTTTCACCTCTAGAAATGGATATACTCTGTAGATGCACTAGTTGAAAACCCCTGATCCAACAGAATTTCACTGCACCATATACTTGTCGTTGTGCCTGATGTTGCTGTAACACCCGAAAACTGGTTCTTGTAACAAACAATAAGTATTGTTGAATATTACACCAGTGTTGTGTGGTTTTCACTCGTAATGCATAAAATATTCTACCGAGAGCCAATGGTACTGTCAATGAATGCGAACGTACCATTTGCTCCACAAGCAGAATGAACCTGAAAAGTCTTACTGTAATTTCCATCTAAAATAATCTTAGCAAAGCAGTATCGGACTCCCAACTTAGGGATCATGTTCTACTCGGACTACGACGCTCAAACAGAAAGACGCCATCCGCGAGCAGTCTGCTTTCGAACAACGCGGAGACCGTCTCTAAAACTGAAAACGCCCAGCATAAAAGCATGTATAGGGGCACTATAGGTGACAATATAAAGTAAAAGATTTGCCAGTTACTGATACCTACGTGTGCTTTTCAAGACCGTACTAACAAGAGTGATTGACGGGAAGGAGATTCTTCCCTCAAGAAACTTCAATTTTTTAACAAATGACAGTTTTTCATATGTCGATGCTTTTGCCTAAATTTTATTCACTTGCATAGCTACTGTTTCACTCTTATTCCCTTTTTATCGTACGCTGTGATGGGTGTTCATTTTATTATAACAGTATGGATAAATAAAAAAGAATGTTTCATTATTTTATTTCTTACACTTGGACAGAAAGCTGAAAGGCTGACAAAATTCAGTCTATAAAAGAGACTGCTGGCAAATCCATTACTGAAGCGTGTGGGTTCCATACCGAATAGGACTAGGAGCGAATACTGAATAAATAGAAAGATGAGCTGCACTGGGGGTTCGAGGTTATTTGACTTACGGGAAAGCGTCACGAAAATCTGGAACACCTGAAATGATACTCTCTTGAACAACATCCCTGTCATCTCGCCGCCCCCCCGCCCCCTTGCCACCCTAAACTCCGCCTCCCCACACACCGTAACTTGTGATTACCCGCACTCCATAAGCGATTGGAACATGTTAAACTGCTTTGTATTTCAGAGTATTAATACTGATGTAGAAGTAGATGATGCTATCCACATTGTTGTGCTGTCCTACTCCGAAGACGGTTTGATGCAGCCCTTGATCTCTGCAGTACAGTTGCTACCTACTGTAGTCAAGCCTATAATATCGTGCGGTAAGTAATATTTGTTTGACAGGGTTGTAGAATTCTAGAAAGGGGAAAGACAACCATACTAAGCTTGTTAATGCTTGCTGCGCAATTTTCCACTAGAAGGCGTCTAAAATTTAAAGGAGAATGTTTAGACTGCCGAGACAGGGCAGGTCCATTCGCAATGTCATGTATACATAGTAAGTTATGATAGAGCGGAACCTGTGCTGTGGCGGCAGCCTTGTTTCAATACATATCCCGTCTCTTTTACTATAAATTTCCACCAATAATTAGCGTCTGTGTATTGGCAAAGACACTAGGGTGTTATGTCAGCGCACGTCGGTGAACATTAGCAGTACTTAAACGGAATGTTCCTCCTCCCCACCACCGCTGACTTCACTCGTATTGCCGGCCGGAGTGGCCGAGCGGTTCTAGGCGCTTCAGTCTGGAACCGCGCAACCGCTACGGTCGGAGGCGAATCCGGCCCGGGGGGATGGATGTGTGTGATGTCCTTAGGTTAGTTAGGTTTAAGTAGTTCTACGTTCTAGGGGACTGGTGACCTCAGAAGTTAAGTCCCATAGTGCTCAGAGCCATTTGAACTATTTCACTCGTATTCGGAAGAGTGGCGTTCAAATTCCCGTTCGGTAATCCAGGTTCATGTTTTTCCGTTCCCCGCCGTTTCCTGAAAACGCTTGAAACTAATGCCTAGATGAATTCTTTGAATGAAGGGAGATGATTTCCTTTCCTCCCACGAGATTTTAATTACAACCCCGTCCCCCGCCTCTCCTTGACACACACAGACACACACACAAACACACACACGTACACGCACATATTATTTTTAAGTATAGAATAAAAGTGGCATTGTCTTTTAGTTATTTAAGATGCCTTCAGATTAATTCTCGTGCTTATAAACGCACATCTGTTCATACTAAAATGAATATATATCCAAAGTAATTCCAGTACAGTTTAAAAAAAACCGTAATAATGCTCTAAAATAAACCACCTCACACAAAAAGTGAAACACCATGAAGATTTGGTTGGATGTCAATGTAAGTTGATGCATGCACACACCATCCAAGAATGGAAATCATTAGAGTTGGAATTCTCTGTGACATGTCACTAGAGTGGATAAGTATTGTTACCACTCTTGATAGGATATACAACGGGCATCAATTGCGTCAGATACTGACTGATAAGTGTGAACGACACGTACATGCCGCATACACGTGTGCGACAGCGTTATCAGCGTCTGAAAAAGTTTGGAAGGGGCCTTAACATGGGTCTCCATTTGGCCTTCTCGTCACGTTGTGCAATATCCATATTTGTGAGGCAATCGGTTGTGACAGTACCCCGATGTTGGACTGCATAAGAACGTGAGAAATGTATAGTCGTCGTCAAGGTTACTGAAGACCCATGTCTGACCACCACAAATGGATGATAGTATTGTGCACCAAGCACATCGTAACGCCTTCACACCTGCGCCTGCCATCCGAGGACAAGTAATGTACTCTCTGCGGCATCAGAGATTGCACTCTGTCGTCATGCCACGAGCGGCCTACCCGGACCATCCGACCGCCGTGTCATCCTCAGAGGAGGATGCGGATAGGAGGGGCATGGGGTCAACACACCGCTCTCCCGGTCGTTAAAATGGTGTTCTTGACCGAAGCCGGTACTATTCGGTCGAGTAGCTCCTCGATTGGCATCAGGAGGCTGAGTGCACCACGAAAAATGGAAACAGCGCATGGCGTCCGAATGGTCACCCATCCAAATGCCGGCCACGCCCAACAGCGCTTAACTACTGTGCTTACGGGAACCGGTGTATCCACTGCGGCAAGGCCGTTACCAAACATTAGAGATTGAGGAGTACTATAATTTCATTCGTCTCCTGGTTATCTTGAATATGATTTGCAGCAGTTTTCAAATACAATGTCCAGATGTGTTTTGAACGTGGGCGAGACGCTTCCTTCCATCCATCCTTAACCAACTAAGCACACTCCATCTCTAATTACCTCGACGTGGAGGAGACACTAATCTTTAACATTCACTTTTATTAGTCACTACTCATATATAACTAAATTGCACATATTTCGCATAGCTCTAAGAGCACCAGATTCTTCATCCACCAAACGATCTCCCTACCGCAGCAAACGTCTAAAACATCCACTCTGAGCTGTCCAAATAGTTATGAGACTGCTTGAAGCTGGGAGACCACCCACGTGGAGGCAGAGTGTGTGCGACACGTGTTGGGGATTCAGATGCAGACGGAAAGGAGTACCGGGCGCGTAATGCAGTGGCGAACCATATTGTGAAGCGAATTTAGCGCCGGCCGCGGCGTGAGCTCCGCTGCAAAGGTCAGCCGGCGGCAGAGGAACGGCGTACTTAATTTTAAGTGTGGCAAGCCGGGTAATGGAGAAGTAAAGTTTGCCGTAGATTGAAACGCGCAGATTAGCCGGCACAAGTAGTTTGCGAAGAATTATTCCCCGAGATAGTAGGCGCAACTTTAGGAATGAGATGACCATTACGGACGCGACCGCAGCGCCGTTCTTCAGCTCCGGAATCTGTCTGCGATTTTTGTGCTCGCGTCATATTATAATAGACAAAGGATAGGTTCCCCTCGCCGCAAGTTATGCTGTGAACAGTCACTGCAGGCTGCGATAAATGGCGCCGGCAATCCGATCCTTTACGGCTGCCATTAAAGCAACAGTAATGACAGGAGGGCGTCTCTTTGATACAGACACGATATTCACTGGGATAATTAGCTGCAGTGGATTCGAGAAAGAAGTGTAAGAAAGCAGAAATGAAGTAAACGTAGTGAAAGGTAGAATTATTAACTTATCGGCTAACAAATCGGGAGCTGACCAGGTACTCATTTTGCCAATTTTCTATTACAATTGTGAACAAAAAATGAACTGTGTTTGTAATGTAATTTCGAAAAAATTCATTTCCATATGTTCGTGAAAACGTCTTCGAAATTACGAAACAGACGTACAAAGAAATGCACATAATGTACAAGTGTACAAGTACAGCTGCTTCACGTGTCTAACTGCGATTTTGTAATCGTCTCTATGGCAACGTGTCCTCCTAGCGCTATATTGTCTTCGCCCTACAGCATTTTGCCCTTCTCCCCTGAAAGCTGTCAAAAGCGCTGGCAGGTGTTGTCAGTATTTCCGTAAGCTGACTCGACTCCACGAGTGCCTTAGTACTACTGAATAAATGTATTAAAACTTCATTCACAATGAGAAATTTTTTCTCGCATCTCAGTGTTTGTAATGTCATTTCCCTTGAACTATGTATTGTACAATGATGTAGTCGCGTAGATACAGTCAGCGGCATATGAGGATATTGACTGCGAAATATGTTGCGAATAGAGTGAGTAGCAAAGAAGTAATAAATTTAAACGTGATACATGATTCAGCAGTTTTCACGAATCTCATTGTTTGCGACCTCATATCTCCTGATGTGAGATAGGTAGGTTGTTCTTAGCACGACAGTGTTGATGGCTGACAGTAAGACCTCAGATTTTAAGTCCCATAGTGCTTAGAGCCATTTGAACCATTTGTGTGTGTGTGTGTGTGTGTGTGTGTGTGTGTGTGGGTGGGAGGGTGGGTGGGTGGGTGGGTTTGTAGCTGTCGGTACCGCCTGTAGGGTTATTGTTTCAAAGAAGCATTGATGAATATAGCACGAAACAAGGACCATGATTGCAACTTTATGGTGTTTTGATTTAACTTATGGAGATGCGATAAAAAATTAGACACAGAGGCGTATTTCCTGCTCAGGGATAAACTGTTGTGGTCAACTGGAATTTTGTTCATAGTGAGTGCTAGATACGAACTGAATAATTGCTGTATCATTGCGACAGTGTCAGATTACTTATTACGACCAGCATAACAAGGTACCTTGAGGTCCTTCATAGTGACTACATTCCTCGATTCGAAACCGTCTATTATACTTGCGCTGTAAGTTTCTGCAAGATGTACTTGCAGTTACCCATATTTCACGATTCAATAGGCTAGTTTCACTGTAGCAAAAGCTAGGATGCGCGCTGTGGCCCCCGTTGACCAACAGGAGCCGACCGACCGAGTGTGAAGTGACGTGGGGTCAGCACACTGCAGTCCCGGTCTCTGTCGGCTTTCTTGAACTTGGAACCGCTAGTTCTTGATCAGTTAGCTCCTCAGTTGGGATAACCAGGTTGAATGGACTCCATCTCAGTCCTCTCACCGAGGAAAATTCACTGGCAGTACCGGGAATCCAACCCGGTTCCTCTGTATAGCAGTCAGACGCACTGACGACTGAACTATGCACTCGGACAGTTTCACTGTAGGATCATTGACCGTGTTTTAGAATGTATAGAGCTGTAAGGCTTTTGAAGGATACGGAAATTCTCAGACTGTTGTTTTTATTAACTGTTTGTTTCGGAAACAATCTCTTGTTTTCCCATGTCCTTTCCTATCCCCCCCCCCCCACACACACGCACACACACGCACGTACGCATGCATGCATGCACGCACGCACACAAGCGCTCTTGCATACATCTCTCTGAAGACGAGCTGCAGCTTCGGAAGATATAGAAGCATATATCACTTGGGGAAAGGTAGACGCCGCCTACAGGAAAGTTAAAGAAGCCTCTGGAGAAAAGAGAAGCAGCCCTACGAATATCAAGAGCTCAGGGAGAAATCCAGCACTAAGCAAAGAAGGGAAGGCTTAAAGGCAGATGGAGGGTATAGAGAAGCTATACAAGAGAAATGAACATGGAAACTACATTGAACAAACGGAAGGGAACGTTGATAAAGATGAGATGGAAGGTATGATACTGCGTGAAGAATTCGATAGAGCCCTCAATGAAAGATCTAAGTCGAAAGAAGGGCGATAGGGTAGACGATATTCCATCAATACTACTGGTACCCTTGGGACCGCCAACTGTGTAAAAGATTATTCTACCAGTTGCGCAGGATGTAAGAGACAGGCGAAATACCCCCAGACTTCAAGAATAATGTACTACTTGCAATTCCGAAGAAAGTGGGTGCTGACGGGTGTGAATATCAGTTTAGTATGTCGTTGTTGTTGTTGTGGTCTTCAGTACTGAGACTGATTTGATGCAGCTCTCCATGCTGCTATATCCTGTGCAAGCTGCCTCATCTCCCAGTACTTACGGCAACCTACATCCTTCTGAATCTGCTTAGTGTATTCATCTCTTGGTCTCCCTCTACGATTTTTACCCTCCACGCTGCCCTCCTATACTAAATTGATCCCTTGATGCCTCAGAACGTGTCCTACCAACCGATCCCTTCTTCTAGTCATGTTGTGCCACAAACTCCTCTTCTTCTCAGTTCTATTCAATACCTCCTCATTAGTTATGTGATCTACCCATCTAATCTTCAGCATTCTTCTGCAGCACCACATTTCGAAAGCTTCTATTCTCTTCTTGTCCAAACTATTTATCGTCCATGTTTCGCTTCCATACATGGCTAAACTCCATACAAATACTTTCAGAAACGACTTCCTGACACTTAAATCTATACTCGATGTTAACAAATTTCTCTTCTTCAGAAATGCTTTCCTTGCCATTACCAGTCTACATTTTATATCCTCTCTTCTTCGACCATCAACAGTTACTTTGTCCTCCAAATAGCAAAACTCCTTTACTACTTTAAGTGTCTCATTTCCTAATCTAATTCCCTCAGCATCACCCGACTTAGTTCGACTACATTCCATTATCCTTGTTTTACTTTTGTTGATGTTCATCTTATATCCTTCCTTCAAGACACTGTCCATTCCGTTCAACTGCTCTTCGAAGTCCTTTGCTGTCTCTGACAGAATTACAATGTCATCGGCGAACCTTAAAGTTTTTATTTCTTCTCCATGGATTTTAATACCTGCTCCAAATTTTTGTTTTGTTTCCTTTACTGCTTGCTCAATATACAGATTGAATAACATCGGGGAGAGGCTACAACCCTGTCTCACTCCCTTCCCAACTACTGCTTCCCTTTCGTGTCCCTCTACTCTTATAACTGCCATCTGGTTTCTGTACAAATCGTAAATAGCCTTTCGCTCCCTGTATTTTACCCCTGCCACCTTCAGGATTTGAAAGAGAGTATTCCAGTCAACATTGTCAAAACCTTTCTCTAAGTCTACAAATGCTAGAAATGTAGGTTTGCCTTTCCTTAATCTATTTTCTAAGATAAGTCGTAGGGTCAGTATTGCCTCACGTGTTCCAACATTTCTACGGAATCCAAACTGATCTTCCCCAAGGTTGGCTTCTACTAGTTTTTCCATTCGACTGTAAAGAATTCGCGTTAGTATTTTGCAGCTGTGGCTTATTAAACCGTTAGTTCGGTAATTTTCACATCTGTCAACACCTACTTTCTTTGGAATTGGAATTATTATATTCTTCTATAAGTCTGAGGGTATTTCGCCTGTTATTTACAGAACAATGGAAAAACTGTAGTTTGAATAATGGAGAAATGTAGACACACGGGGGGCAATACTGATCCAATAACCTCTCTTAGAACAATGGTTAAGGAAAGGCAAACCTAGTTTTAAAGCATTTGCACTCATAGAGAAAGCATTTGGCTATCTTTACTGGAATGAACTATTTGAAATTCAGACCGTAGCAGAAGTAAAATGGGGGGAGCGAAAGGCTATTGACAGCGTGTACAGAAACAAGACAGCAGTTATAAGAGTCGAGGGGCACAAAAGGGAAGCAGTGGCTCAGAAGGGAGAGAGAAAGTGCTGTAGCCTCTCCCTGATGTTATTCAATCTGTAAATTGAGCAAGCAGTAAAGGAAGCAAAAAATAAAATAAAATAAAATAAAATAAAATAAAATAAAATAAAATAAAATAAAAATAAAAAAATAAAAAAATAATTGGAGAAGGAATTAAAGTTCAGGAAGAAGAAATAGAAGCTTTGTTGATGATATTTTTGACATTTTAATTCCGTCAGAGACAGCAAAGGACTTGAAATAGCAGCTGGACGGAATGGACGGTGTCTGGAAAAGAAGAGAAACCAAGTAACGATAGTCGAAGCAAAGAAGATATAATACGTTGATTGGCAATGATAAGAAAAGCGTTTCTGAAGAAGAGATTTGAATATAGATTCACGTGTTAGGAAGTCCTTTCTGAAAGTTTTGTCAGGAGTGAAGCCTTCTAAGGAAGTGAAACATGGACGATAAACGGCTCGTACAAGTAGGGAATAGAAGCTTTTGAAATGTGATGCTACAGAAAAATGCTGAGGGTTATCTGGGTACATCACGTAGCTAATGAAGAGGTAATAAGATACAACTGGCGAGAAAAGAAATTTGTGATACAGCCTGACTAAAAGAAGATGTCGGTTGACAGGACATGTTCTGAGACATCGAGGGATCACTAATTTAGCACTGGAGGGATGTGTGAAGGCAAAAAATCGTAGACGAAGACCAAGAGATGAATACTATGAGAAGTTTGAAAGGATGTAGCTTGCAGTAGTTATTCGGAGATGAAGAGGCTTGCACAAGATAAAGTAGCATGAAGAGCTGCATCAATCCCATCTTCAGACGGGATACTACAACGACACAACTAGATCTGTATCTCTGGAGTATTTTTATCTCTACATTGTGTTTGATTTGCAAGAAGTAGTACGTACTTGGCGCTAAGCGTTTCGTGGCTGTTTATTTTGTTTTATGAACTTATGCAGTTCTGATTGAAATGTTAGACTGAAGTGGAATAAATATTTGTAGAACAATTCCACCTTTTATTACTAGTATTAGTATTCAGCACAAAATGTGAACCTATATAGTCATTCTGCTGCAACCAACAGCAATGAGTTAAACTTCTAGACAACAGAGCCTACATAATGAATAAACTACGATGGACTTCAACAAGTAAGTTAAGTCAACTATTTACGTTCGATTATTACTATCCCATTTATATACATACACTAACGTTTCCCCTCTATTTTTCATCGATGAGAACCTCAACCCAAAATATATCAGTGTACAAACGAGTATTGAGGAAATATTGCCGGCCGCTGTGGCCGAGTGTTTCTAGGCGCTTCAGTCTGGAACCGCGCTGTTGCTGCGGTCGCAGATTCGAATCCAACCTCGGGCATGGATGTGTGTGATGTCCTTCGGTTAGTTAGGTTTAAGTAGTTGTAAGTCTAGGGGACTGATGGCCTGAGATGTTAAGTCCCATAGTGCTTAGAGCAATTTGAACCATTTTTGAGGAAATATTTTTAAAATTTGATGAAATTCATTTTCTCCAAAGGCGGAAAACATCAGGATCTATCGAAACATCGGTGACTGTCGAAGACGTCATCCCGCTGCATTCCTGTAAGTTGTCAGAACATCGATATCGTTTGACCCTGAATTTGTATCACACTGCTGAAGCTTTCATTTCCGTTATTGTTTCTTCGATGTACAGATTGAATACAATGGGTGAAAGACTACAACCCGATCGAACTCATTTTGTAATCAGAGTATTTTATCCTTGGTCTCCATTCGCCGCGCCAAGTGGCCGCATGGTTTGAGCCGCCATGTGACGGATTGCGCTGTACTTTCCGCTAGAGGTTCGGGTCCTCCCTCGGACATGGGTGTGTGTGTTGTTCTTCGCGTAAGTTAATTTAAGTAGTGTGTCAGTCTGGACCGATGACCCCAGCAGTTTCGTCCCTTAGGAATTCACACATTCTTCCGTTCTTATCGTTCCCTGTTGATGAATGGACGCGTTGTATATTAGCCGTATTTCCTTATAGATGAGGCAACCATCTGCTTTACTGAGAATTTCTAAAATCTGATACCATTTTACACTGTCTGACGCCTTTTTTTAAGTGAAGAAACCCTATGAGCGTGTCTTGATTTTTCTTAAGCCTTGATTCCATTATTAAGTGCTATGTCAGAACTACCTACCTGATATCTTTACTTTTTCTAAAGCGAAACTGATTTTCATGTAGCAGATACTCAATTTCCTATTTCATTCTTCTGGGATATCAGCAAGTTGGATGAATAAGCTGTTAAGCCAATTGCTCGATAGTTGTCGAACTTGAGTGTCCTTGTCATCTTCGGGAAGTTTTTCGAAAGTCTGATAGTATGTCTCCAGACTTGTAAATTGTATAAAACGGCTTCAGTAGGCCACTTCTTCCAACGAGTTTGTAAATTAAATTAAATGCCTGTATGACACTGATGGGCGGGAGCTCTATGCCCGGCGAAGTTCGGCCGCGGAAACGCAAATTTTTTAAATTGACGCCACATTGGGCGACTTGCGTATGGATTGTGATGAAATGAATCGAACCGGGGATCGCAAGATGGCAGTCAGACGCGCAGACCACTTAGCTGAGGAGGCTGACAACCAGCTTAGGAATTTCTAATGAATGTTACCTGTACCTTCCTCCTTATTTGATTGGAAGTCTTTAAGAGCTCTGTTAAACTCTGAGTCTTATACTGGATCTCCTATGCCTTCCACATCAATTTCCATTTCTTTTTTATTACGTCATCAGGTAGTTTGTCTCCCATCGTAGATGCCTTCAGCGTTCTCTTTCCACCTATCCACTCTCGGTACTTAGTCAATTAGTAATACAACTACGAAGATGCTTTGGTACATTTCCAATGTTTGTTGTTTATCTTTTGTAGTAATTGGAGACCCGTGGCTCCTGCAGCAGGTTAATTCTTAGCGCGTCCCCTCCTCTGCTCGGCTGCGTCTGCCCGCGCCAGATTGCCCGCTAATTAAGCGCCCGCGACGCGACCTGCTCCATAATGACGTCATAAACATGGCTCCGTCCTAATGGGACGACCTGGCAGTTACTCTTCGTTTGTGTGGAGAGCTGAAGGCGCGCAGCGAGGCTCAAACCGGCCACTGCCCGAATGGACGGGACGGGACGGGCCTAGAAGAAAGAAGGCAGGGGTGCGCAGACCACCTGGGTCTGCAGCGGAGCAGACCACGGCCGCCCACGACACCGTGTCTTCGAATCAGCCGGTTAACTGTTAATTACCGCATCGAGCTAAGCGAACTCGTATTCTGCAATGCTGGCGAACAAAATTGCCGCAGCTTGGAAATGTGGAAATGACTTAACCGCACAGTTCTTTATCAAGCGTTACGCGTTTCAAAATTTTGTCTGCAGACAAAAACAGTGGTACAAAGAGTAAAAAGAAACAATTATACTCATACTAACGTAAGAATGCACAGTAGTGACCCGTATACAGAATTCTCAATTTTTACATTTAATACCCCACTTACATTTAAATCATACTTTAGTAAAAGGCTCGTGAAAATGAGCACGTAGACTGAATATAATACAGATCGCCTCTGATATAGGCATATTAGACAGAGCCGTTGTCTATTCAGAGATAACCAGCACCAAACCGACTGTGGCGAATAAGCTGTCTGAAAAGTAAACAAAAGGCCTCTAGGTAGCGCTAGCATTGACCACAGAAATGAAATCGAAGAGTAATTGTGCAAAGAAACGGCCGGCCGGTGTGGCCGGGCGGTTTTAGACGCTTCATTCTGGAACAGCGCGACCGCTACGGTCGCATGTTCGAATCCTGCCTCGGGGATGGATGTGTGTCCTTAGGTTAGTTAGGTTTAAGTACTTCTAAGTTCTAGGGGACTGATGACCTCAGATGTTAAGTCTCATAGTGCTCAGAGCCATTTGAACCATTTGAACAATGAAACGAACTACATGTCATAACATAACATCGTGGACAACTTGACAGAGATACACGGTTGCTGTTTTTGTTTAGAAGATACTTATATGTTGACATTAGATAAAATTTGAATGGCATAAAATGTGCGTTATAAGGTAGCATCGTAAAAGATGTAACAGAGATGCTCGTTAGTCAATAATAACAAAAGATGTATATTGAATTAACTGGTGCAGTACAATGTAAACATAAAATCAATAAAACTCACCAAATGAAAATAAAATAAAAGTTGTAAAACAATAAGTTTACAGCCGTTAGAAGTTAAAATGTTACATAAGTATGACCAAAGGTAGTCGTATTACAATACTCAAACGTGTAATAATCGTAAAAGACATACAGCACAACCAAATTTCCAAGTTCATACTGTCATATCAAAGCGGAATGGCCACCTGCCTTTACCGTGGATGTATTTCTCCATCAAGTAATGCACTGAAACTGAAATACGAGAAAAGATAGAAAATAAAGAATTTTAGTTATAGTGTAATTGCAATATTGTAGGCGGAAAACATGATTAAATTTGTAGGTGATTTCAGGGTGTAATGATGCGAAGTAGAGTACATCACAAGTAATAGTTCCGATCTCAGATGGAATTTGTTGCTTGTGGACAGTTACTGAATACTCGCGCCATGGGTGTGCGAGGAACGGTGCGCTATGCTAGTGCCTTGTGTGCTAAACATGTTTTGTGTGCTTGTCGCTCCCTGTGACATGAAATGGTGTCTCGCCAGCCTCGACGCGGGACTGTTTCTAAAAGTCCCTGTGGCCAGCCTTGTCGCAACATATTGTCAATATCTGCGGTCTTTTCTCCTCAGTTTCTGCTTCATTTATGCTTTATCATACAGATAATAAAAATTCCGTCTTTTGCAACTGAATTTATTTATGTGTACCAAGCACGTTTGGTATATGATGCTAGCTATCCCCAGTGATCTACAGTAGAAAGGAAATTATTTAGTTTCGGTAGTTCCATTGAGTCTAAATGGAACGGGCCTGCAGCTGGTCAAAGACTTAAAGAAAATAGGTGCCGTCAGCCGTAATACCATGAACTGTTTTATTTGATTACCAGTTTCGGTGCCTTATTGACACCATCTTCAGGCCCTTTTTCACGTAGTCAGGTGTGTCATCTAAACGTCTGTACCATTACAGCCGTCAATAATTGCAACTGGCTACCACGGATTTCTGAAACTTCTCCGTAGAAATGGGTTCTCCACACCTCTGACGACAACTTAGAGGTGTGGAGTGTCCATGTTCACCGAGAAGTTTCAGAAATCCACGATAGCCAGTTGAAAGTAGTGATTTCTTTAATAGTATAGACGTTTAGATGAGATATCTAGCTACATATATAGGGGCCTAAAGATCGTGCCAGTAAGGCACCATAGCTGATATTCAAATATAATAATTCATAAAAGTTCGGCAGTCGGTATTTACTTTCTCCAAGAGTATGACCTAACTGTGCATCATTGGATTCCATCAGGTTACGCTGTATGCAATAACTTCACGTACGGTAGGCTCGCTGAGGTATACGCCATGTATCCATAATTAAGGTGGTTGTTGTTGTGGTCTTCAGTCCTGAGACTGGTTTGATGCAGCTCTCCATGCTACTCTATCCTGTGCAAGCTTTTTCATCTCCCAGTACCTACTGCAACCTACATCCTTCTGAATCTGCTTAGTGTATTCATCTCTTGGTCTCCCTCTACGATTTTTACCCTCCACGCTGCCCTCCAATACTAAATTGGTGATCCCTTGATGCCTCAGAACATGTCCTACCAACCGATCCCTTCTTCTGGTCAAGTTGTGCCACAAACTTCTCTTCTCTTCAATCCTATTCAATACTTCCTCATTAGTTATGTGATCTACCCATCCAATCATCAGCATTCTTCTGTAGCACCACATTTCGAAAGCTTCTATTCTCTTCTTGTCCAAACTGGTTATCGTCCATGTTTCACTTCCATACATGGCTACACTCCATACGAATACTTTCAGAAATGACTTCCTGACACTTAAATCAATACTGGATGTTAACAAATTTCTCTTCTTCAGAAACGCTTTCCTTGCCATTGTCAGCCTACATTTTATATCCTCTCTACTTCGACCATCATCAGTTATTTTGCTCCCCAAATAGCAGAACTCCTTTACTACTTTAAGTGGCTCATTTCCTAATCTAATTCCCTCAGCATCACCCGACTTAATTAGACTACATTCCATTATCCTTGTTTTGCTTTTGTTGATGTTCATCTTATATCCTCCTTTCAAGACACTGTCCATTCCATTCAACTGCTCTTCCAAGTCCTTTGCTGTCTCTGACAGAATTACAATGTCATCGGCGAACCTCAAAGTTTTTATTTCTTCTCCATGAATTTTAATACCTACTCCGAATTTTTCTTTTGTTTCCTTTACTGCTTGCTCAATATACAGATTGAACAACATCGGGGAGAGGCTACAACCCTGTCTCACTCCCTTCCCAACCACTGCTTCCCTTTCATGTCCCTCGACTCTTATAACTGCCATCTGGTCTCTGTACAAATTGTAAATAGCCTTTCGCTCCCTGTATTTTACCCCTGCCACCTTTAGAATTTGAAAGAGAGTATTCCAGTCAACATTGTCAAAAGCTTTCTCTAAGTCTACAAATGCTAGAAACGTAGGTTTGCCTTTCCTTAATCTATTTTCTAAGATAAGTCGTAAGGTCAGTATTGCCTCACGTGTTCCAGTGTTTCTACGGAATCCAAACTGATCTTCCCCGAGGTTGGCTTCTACTAGTTTTTCCATTCGTCTGTAAAGAATTCGTGTTAGTATTTTGCAGCTGCGACTTATTAAACTGATAGTTCGGTAATTTTCACATCTGTCAACACCTACTTTCTTTGGAATTGGAATTATTATATTCTTCTTGAAATCTGAGGGTATTTCGCCTGTTTCATACATCTTGCTCACCAGATGGTAGAGTTTTGTCAGGACTGGCTCTCCCAAATCCGTCAGTAGTTCCAATGGAATGTTGTCTACTCCGGGGGCCTTGTTTCGACTCAGGTCTTTCAGTGCTCTGTCAAACTCTTCACGCAGTATCATATCTCCCATTTCATCTTCATCTACATCCTCTTCCATTTCCATAATATTGTCCTCAAGTACATCGCCCTTGTATAGACCCTCTATATACTCCTTCCACCTTTCTGCTTTCCCTTCTTTGCTTAGAACTGGGTTTCCATCTGAGCTCTTGATATTCATACATGTCGTTCTCTTATCTCCAAAGGTCTCTTTAATTTTCCTGTAGGCAGTATCTATCTTACCCCTAGTGAGACAAGCCTCTACATCCTTACATATGTCCTCTAGCCATCCCTGCTTAGCCATTTTGCACTTCCTGTCGATCTCATTTTTGAGACGTTTGTATTCCTTTTTGCATGCTTCATTTACTGCATTTTTATATTTTCTCCTTTCATCAATTAAATTCAATATTTCTTCTGTTACCCAAGGATTTCTACTAGCCCTCGTCTTTTTACCTACTTGATCCTCTGCTGCCTCCGCTACTTCATCCCTCAAAGCTACCCATTCTTCTTCTACTGTATTTCTTTCCCCCATTCCTGTGAATTGTTCCCTTATGCTCTCCCTGAAACTCAGTACAACCTCTGGTTCTTTCAGTTTATCCAGGTCACATCTCCTTAAATTCCCGCCTTTTTGCAGTTTCTTCAGTTTTAATCTACAGGTCATAGCCAATAGATTGTGGTCAGAGTCCACATCTGCCCCTGGAAATGTCTTACAATTTAAAACCTGGTTCCTAAATCTCTGTCTTACCATTATATAATCTATCTGATACCTTTTAATATCTCCAGGGTTCTTCCATGTATATAACCTTCTTTCATGATTCTTAAACCAAGTGTTAGTTATGATTATGTTGTGCTCTGTGCAAAATTCTACCAGGCGGCTTCCTCTTTCATTTCTTACCCCCAATCCATATTCACCTACTATGTTTCCTTCTCTCCCTTTTCCTGCACTCGAATTCCAGTCGCCCATGACTATTAAATTTTCGTCTCCCTTCACAATCTGAATAATTTCTTTTATTTCATCATACATTTCTTCAATTTCTTCGTCATCTGCAGAGCTAGTTGGCATATAAACTTGTACTACTGTAGTAGGTGTGGGCTTCGTATCTATCTTGGCCACAATAATGCGTTTACTATGCTGTTTGTAGTATCTTACCCTCATTCCTATTTTCCTATTCATTATTAAACCTATCTATGACATTATTAAGGTGGTACTAAACAAACATTCTATAAAACTGATAGTCTTTTGTAACGAATAAGAAATGAGAGAAGAAAGATTATGGTTTAACTTCGCGTTACGGTGAAATCGACTGGGAAGAACAGGCTCGAAGCCGGCCGTGGTGGCCATGCGGTTCTAGGCGCTGCAGTCCGGAACCGCGTGACTGCTACGGTCGCAAGTTCGAATCCTGCCTCGGGCATGGTTGTGTGTGATGTCCTTAGGTTGGTTAGGTTTAAGTAGTTCTAAGTTCTAGGGGACTGATGACCTAAGATGTAAAGTCCCATAGCGCTCTGAGCCATTTGAACCATTTTTTTTTTTTTGAAGAGGCTCGATATCGGTAAGCGGTGGGAGAATGTGTCTTTGATCAAAGCAGTAAGCTCCTCATTCACCACAAACGACTTAGAGCAACCAAATATAACCTTCAGCGTGAAGTGTGAAGTCTGCTTTTCACAAACACAAGCACAGTGTGTTAACCACTGCGCCACCGTTTATCCCAGCATCGTAACATTTGTGGCATCCAGTGCGGTGTTCTGCTTTTCCAGTTGGGCCAGGATGAAAGAAGAACTCATCCTTGCTTGAACAAACTGTATCAGCATTCACCTCAAGTGACAACCAAACATTAAAAATCCCAGATCAAAGTGCCACATGTCAGTCGGTCGCAACTAGTTATGAAAGACAGTGAAGTGTTGATAACCATGACAGTTGCCTGGTAAAGCGATGGTCGGTTGACTGATTTTTAACTCGGGACCAGTTTGGGATTTAGATATCACATAACCGTGCATTTCATACATTGATACAGAACATATAATGAAGTGTAAGGAAGAAAACAGAATTAAAGCGAATACATAGATTGTGGAACGTATTCTGAGATGAATAGATAGCAATAATGATAACCTGGTCGCCATCAAATGACGTAGGGCATTGTTGCTTGTCAATTCTGTATCTGCCAATCAGATGGCCAGTGCACTGTCAGGAGGGCATAAAATTTACTGCGTCTCTCAGACGAAGGAAGCTGGGACTCTCTATCACAGTTGGTTCATGTTAACTACTTCTCTTACCTGTTGTACGTTCCTGACAAATGCATGTAAATGTAACTCTTTGGCCTCCACTCTCACAGGCAAACTGACATACTGGTCCCTGAAAAATATTAACTTTTAAATATACAGAAAGGAAATGGAATTCACAATTGTCAGTACCAAAAAAATGGGGGAGGAGGAGTGTGTTCTGTAAACCTTTCTTTGTGCGTTTAATGGACCTTCCTTTGTGAATTTAATATAGGGTTCCTACGGTAAAGTCGATGCGGTGGATTATGTATTTATTTTAAATGAAACAACAATTTCACTGTTACCAGTCACCGTGACTTTACCGTGACTGGTAACAGTGAAATTGTTGTTTCATTTAATGTCAGTAACAGTCACGGTAAAGCCTAACCTAAAAATGTTCGCATTTAATGTATTTATTTATTGTAATAACCCTTTTGAAGGATACAATTAAATCAACTTTTCGTTTTGCTTCTTTGTTTTTAATTTTCGTTGCTCCAAAACTTCCTTCATCCCTTGAGAGTGTCGCTCCTTTTCTTCCTGGCTCCACTTTCTTCCTTTTGCAGACCTCTTCCTTTCCTAAAATCCTGCCTTTTGTGTTGCTTCTCTAAAAAGTATTCTGTTATCCGTTATGTCCATTCCAATTCCTGTGTTTTGCATACCTTGTTTAATTTCGGAGAATCATGTGGGTTTTGATATTTAGCTATTTAGTGACTGGAGATCTACTGTGTTAGTCTGTTATTATCCATTCGGTATATCTGATCATAAAACTGTAGTATTCTTTTCCTCATGACACCAGTCAGCTTTTCCATTTTCAAATGTAGCTCTCTGTTTTATCTTGATTTGTATTCAACATGACAGTTACTTCTAGGTCCCAGTATTTTCCTCAGTAGTTTTCTTTCAACTTTTTCTAGTTTTTCAAGTTCCCCAAATCTTGTTAGTTTAACTGTTTCTGCTGTATACAGTGTTTCAGGCCTTCCAAATGTTTGATAGTGTCTCAGTTTTGTGTTCCAAGACAAAGTTTTTTGTTATATGTATTTCTTGTCATTTGGAATGGCCTGTCGATGATTATCTTTCCTCTTGTGCTGCTTGTTATCCATTCTCCAACCTATTTAAAACAATTTGTTTCAGATATTGTGTTGTAATGAATTTGAAGTTTTGGAGGGATATCACTGACATTTGTCATGACTTGTGTTTCTTCGAATGATACTTTTAGTTCTTTTTTGTCTGTTTCTATAGTTCTGTGATTTGTTATTTGGCACTATCCAGTGAGTCAGAAATTAACGCCATAACATCGGCAAAAGCTAGACAATCTATGGTGATTTCACTTGTGTTTCTTCCTAGTAGAACACCCTTATTAGCGACTGATTTTCTCCATTCTCTCACTACCTTCTCTAGCGTGCATTATTTCTTGTTTCATCATAGCTATCTCAGTGTGCAGCCCGCTTAGTCTCGGCAACAGTGACGAAGAGAGAATCACAACCTACCCCCGCCACTAAATGAAACAACAACTTTACTGTTACTACTCACTGTTTATTTATCTCCACGACGCGTTTCAAAGGTTTAAACTTCCATCATCAGGTGGATTTACATTTGTTAGCATGACATTTGTGTGTGTGTGTCGTGTTACGATTTTTTGGAGGAACTTGTGACACTGTCTAGTGGAGAAAACAAAACAGTGACTGGTAACAGTAAACTTGTTGTTTCATTTAATGTCAGTAACAGTCACGGTAAAGGCTAACCTAAAATGTTCCCATTTAAACTTACCTCCGCCGTGTTGGAATGCACCACACTACACTTCACAAAAGAAAACTGCCTCCGCGGAACCGGTAGATCCAGTGCTGTACGACATAAGCTTGGTCATCCGTTTGTGCCAACCCGTGTCTAGCTCAGCGACAGCTGGCCACGTATTCGCCTCTTTTTACTCAATCTTACTTGTCATCAGTTTATACAAAGTTAACCCACGGTGTAATGTCATACACTTGCAGATTGACGATAACAACGGAGGACGAAATTTAACGGCATCGTATAAGCAGATGGTCGGTGTAAACATTCTGCAGGAGATGTGGCCGCAGTTAGTCTGATTTTATCGCCGCAGTGGAGTGGTATATTTCGAGACGGAATTCGTTTAAAGGCAGCTAAGACGGCCGTTGTGCTGAAGTTAGCGTGCAGCTTATTAACTACAGCGAACTTGGCGATTTTATCGAACCGGGGGCGGAGGAATGCGATATTAGAGACAAGTATGAGTTAAGGTCCCTAATCCAAAGGCTCAAGAATCGCATACATGGCAGTAAGCGCTAAAGAAGACTGTTATCACAGTATTAAAACTAAAATACGCGTTGTATCAACAGACGCTAGATACCAGAATTAACAACTCTCTGAACAGGGAAGAAGGAAACGCAGCTGGTTTGCTCAAGACGGACAGAAACTGATGTAGATGAAGAGCATTTTATCGCAGGAACTATTTTCCATTTTCTAGTTGAGAGGTACTTGCATTCTGGCGGAGTTTTGATGAGAGACTAGAAAGAGGGACCAAATCTTCGTATCTGGTTATCATATGTAGAACAAGAGCTGAGTAATACCTTTTTATGTTTTTCTGCATTTTTTTACCGAAATCTAGTTTCATGTAATGGGTGGCTGTATTCCACAACAGGATACCATATCAACTAAATGCTTAAATAATCTGTATTTAATGCTTTGTACTGTTCAGCTTCTTGAATGGTTACTGAGCAGAAAGTTTGATGTTGGTGGTAAATTTTTGATCACCGGTAATAAATATACCTAATGAAATATATCGTAACTAAAATATTGAATTTTACTCTACTTAAAAATCAATGTGTAATCTATTGATTTAGGGGGTTCTCGGCAAAACATAGTCTGTTTCTTAGACTGATAAATTGCAGTTTCCTGCTGACGGGGACGAAATATTAGTGAATATGATGATTATTATTATTGTGCTGTTTATTCTGTCTTAGGGGTTCTACAGTTTAAGAGACTGTTACATCAGATGCGTTGCGCTTTTATCGACGAAGCATCAGCGGCGGTTGATATTTATTACTCCATTTTACACATTTCATCGACCATAGACTTATCGCTCCTTGCTAGCAGGCGTTATAGTTGAAGAACCATGACTGAACTTCTGCATTCGTATTTTTCTGGTTTTGGAACCCGCTTTGCTATTTGCAGTATTTTTTCTTTGTACTTCCTTTTGGCTTTGTAAAAGTTAGTACTCTTTGATTCACAGTGATGTTTACCATGGGTTCACTTGGTTTAATTTCAGTATGAATGCAACTTGTGCGAAAATTTACAGCAGCACTACAAAGAGCAAAAATTTTAAATGCAGTGAATGCAAGAGGGTTCCTTAAAGTCGAAGAAATGCGAATAATGAGAGTGGACCCGTCCTCTGTTAGCACCGGGGAAAAACTCTTTGTTTTCTAATTATATAAATGCCCATCACCACTGATTCTGCTTTATCAATGACAGCGAAACGAGTCTATTACACTGTCCTTGATTAGCACACAGGGAAAAAGTCATTTTTCGACAGATGCTGTGAAACATGACCATTCATACAAACACGTTATTGTTGATGTGTAGTTGTATGCATCCGGCACATTCTCTCGACTCTGAAGTTTCAGCAAATAACATAGTTAGTGACGGCGAATGGTGAATTACGACACACTAGAAAAATTCTGAGAAAGTTGAGAGCAGCTCCACAAGAAAAAAATACACAAGTCTCACTCGTTCAATTTCCGAGTAGTGTCCGAGTGTTTCAAGCCCTCAGCAAATCTCACGGAGGGCTTTTACAGAATTTGGAGACACCATACAAAATTTGTGAAGTCCCGGAGGTTGGTGAATTTACATGAAGCGTGGGAGAGTAAGTGAGCTTTCTCCTGGAGCAAGGCTGTGGTGTAAAATATAGAATATCGATACTTGAGATAACAATGAAAAACTACCCCATCTAAATAAGCGCAATGGACAAAACATTCATCACCCGCTACAGGACATTACGTTAAGGGGCTCCAGACAATTTGAAAACTTAAAATTTTCATTGTCTTCATTGATCGTAATATATGGAATTTGCTCTTTCCACTGATACATAATACGCATATGTTATTGCCTTATTTCTAGTTTATTCACTCATTTAAACAAAACACTGTGCCGGTGTTACTGTGTACATTTGACAGTTCTCAGACTGAAATTTGATTTTTGAATCACCTGCCTCCGAGAGCAGTTATTTAGGATGCCGTGATACAGAAACGGTCAAAGCAGTTGAGGCAGAGAACCTGGAGGCAATGTAGCTAAGATTAAATTGGAGCGCGTAGGTCATGTGCAAAATAGAACGGGTTTGGCACTGCGACGACTGAAAAGTGCGTAAAACGGATAGCAATTGGATGGTGGTAGAGGATTAAATGGTAAGAAAAGACTCAGAGAATCTGTCAAGGATAAAACGTAAAAAGATTGTGGCAAGGCTATCATGCAAAATGTTAGTAGCGGAGAAGGTATGAGAAAAGCTGTATAGACGGTTTTGTTTCACATCTCTCCAACAGATGATAAACCCATTCATGGCCTATGCCCTCCACGAAACGATTCATGGTGGAAATAAAACTGAGCACATCAAAGTGGTGATAATTTTATTCACAAACCAGCTGTACCCTTTACCATGGTTTAGATCTTGAAAGAAACTTTCGAAGATTTGTTAGATGTATTGAAGATCTCTCTTCATGGACGCAAACTGAATCATAAGTCCATCAACAGCATAATCTGGGCCAGAATTCTTAAGACAGTGTTCGTGTCAATCAGTACATTACATGATGCAATGTGGGGGAAATGCGGCAAGGTTCCAAGTTCTGAAAAGACTGCTGCTGGCTTTTGGTCGTTCGACAGTGAAACAAATGTTAAATTTAGATACAGAAGTACTTACAGCATCAGACAGAGCTGTTAGAGATCTTGAAACAAGAACAAGACAGCGCATCAAGGAGGAACAAGGAAATTGCAAGATGAGAAGTAAGAGGACGCAGACAACTCATCATACGAAGCTGAAATCCATTGACACTTTAATATTTGTTTCCTATATGCTGTATTTTCTAAGAATAAAGTGTACTCTTTCTCAGCTTCTGCTTGAGCACATTTTAACACAGGGTTTTTCTTCTTGTGTAACTTTCAAAGAATTTAGAGCCTTACATACATAGAGAAATGTAGATAGTTTTTTATGTTTAAGTCGACTTTTTGCAAAAATAGTTATCTTAAGAATAATCAGTAGTTTTATAAATGCCTTTGTTAAACCATTTATAAACGTGTAGCATTTCGAATCTCTTTCGATTTTCTTAATATCGTGTAATACTGTCTCTAGCGTTGACGATGACATCAATTCAGAAAATGATTCCAAAAGTTACTTCACGTACGCCACATCCAGCGGAAGCCAGTCATCGATGATTAGATCCTGTAGACCTGCAACATTCGCCGTTCCAAATAGTCCTAGATCTTTTCTATGGGATTAAGATAAACACGGCAGACAAACGAAAGCTGAGCGAAGAGCAAATTAGCGCAAGGAGATGGATTAAAGAAGTGTTCACTGAATTCGAAAGCAAAATTTTGTAAATGATCTGACTGAAAACCCTAAGAGGTAGGTGTTATGTAAAATATTTCCTCAGAGATCATACCGGCACCGAAACGGAAGATAACAGAGAGATGGCCGAAATACTGATATCGATCTTCTGAAATTATTTCACCGCGGAAGATCGTAACACAACCCCTCCTTTCAATCATATTTCGAACGGCGAAATGGCAAATATTTCCGAGTTATGATACATAATGTCATTTTGTGGTAGGCATTACATCATGGGCCAGCAGAGGTTTCTGTCGTGTCATGTTCTCCTGCATATCGACTGATGTCGCTTTGTCGGTTGTGCCCCTGCACATTTCAGTCTGCTGGCAAAAAAGTATCTCAAACAGTTTATCCCGATACGTTAACACGTCGTGCGGGACCAGTTGCCTAGCCCGCCAGATCTCCGTAACTTATGCCCCGGACTTCTACTTTTGGGGCCGCGTCAAGGTTCTCGTGGATGGTGCAGCAGTTGATAATGTAGCAAAAGTACAGCAACGAAATGAAAATAGCAGTATGAGATGAACGGAGCCTGCAATATTTCGAGAGCGGAAGGAAGTCGAACACGCCACTGTTTCTTCTACACTCCTGGAAATTGAAATAAGAACACCGTGAATTCATTGTCCCAGGAAGGGGAAACTTTATTGACACATTCCTGGGGTCAGATACATCACATGATCACACTGACAGAACCACAGGCACATAGACACAGGCAACAGAGCATGCACAATGTCGGCACTAGTACAGTGTATATCCACCTTTCGCAGCAATGCAGGCTGCTATTCTCCCATGGAGACGATCGTAAAGATGCTGGATGTAGTCCTGTGGAACGGCTTGCCATGCCATTTCCACCTGGCGCCTCAGTTGGACCAGCGTTCGTGCTGGACGTGCAGACCGCGTGAGACGACGCTTCATCCAGTCCCAAACATGCTCAATGGGGGACAGGTCCGGAGATCTTCCTGGCCAGGGTAGTTGACTTACACCTTCCAGAGCACGTTGGGTGGCACGGGATACATGCGGACGTGCATTGTCCTGTTGGAACAGCAAGTTCCCTTGCCGGTCTAGGAATGGTAGAACGATGGGTTCGATGACGGTTTGGATGTACCGTGCACTATTCAGTATCCCCTCGACGATCACCAGTGGTGTACGGCCAGTGTAGGAGATCGCTCCCCACACCATGATGCCGGGTGTTGGCCCTGTGTGCCTCGGTCGTATGCAGTCCTGATTGTGGCGCTCACCTGCACGGCGCCAAACACGCATACGACCATCATTGGCACCAAGGCAGAAGCGACTCTCATCGCTGAAGACGACACGTCTCCATTCGTCCCTCCATTCACGCCTGTCGCGACACCACTGGAGGCGGGCTGCACGATGTTGGGGCGTGAGCGGAACACGGCCTAACGGTGTGCGGGACCGTAGCCCAGCTTCATGGAGACGGTTGCGAATGGTCCTCGCCGATACCCCAGGAGCAACAGTGTCCCTAATTTGCTGGGAAGTGGCGGTGCGGTCCCCTACGGCACTGCGTAGGATCCTACGGTCTTGGCGTGCATCCGTGCGTCGCTGCGGTCCGGTCCCAGGTCGACGGCCACGTGCACCTTCCGCCGACCACTGGCGACAACATCGATGTACTGTGGAGACCTCACGCCCCACGTGTTGAGCAATTCGGCGGTACGTCCACCCGGCCTCCCGCATGCCCACTATACGCCCTCGCTCAAAGTCCGTCAACTGCACATACGGTTCACGTCCACGCTGTCGCGGCATGCTACCAGTGTTAAAGACTGCGATGGAGCTCCGTATGCCACGGCAAACTGGCTGACACTGACGGCGGCGGTGCACAAATGCTGCGCAGCTAGCGCCATTCGACGGCCAACACCGCGGTTCCTGGTGTGTCCGCTGTGCCGTGCGTGTGATCATTGCTTGTACAGCCCTCTCGCAGTGTCCGGAGCAAGTATGGTGGGTCTGTCACACCGGTGTCAATGTGTTCTTTTTTCCATTTCCAGGAGTGTATATGGACATCATTATAAACATGTCCCTCGGTAAACGTGCAGTACGTTTTTGTGTAGAATTTCGAGTCCCTTCGTCTCATTGCATTCTGAGATATTTTCTGTAGCAGTTGTGACCCTTGCTCTACGGCGTAACTCTGAAATAAATCAATTTCAAACAAAACTTTATATAACGTTTTACTCTAATTTTGATGCATACATTTCAGCCAAGAAGTGTGTACAATTACTTTTGAATGACCCTGTATACAAACGACCAAGTACAAAAAGGTCGGGGGCTCCATAAGGCTGTTTGTCGGTGATGTGGTTGTCTATAAGAAGGCTGCAACGGCAAAAGACTGTAGCGATTTGCAGGAGGACCTGAACAGCAAAGATTTATACAACCAAGGTCCCCGCCAAATCGTCCATCGTTGGGCAAAAAGTGTCGCATTGAAGGTAGAACATGTAGAGGTGGACTGACGTCATCACCAAGCTTTATGGTCGCAGCCTGATTTCTTCGAGGTGATAATCAACTTTGTGACTACTCCTCCTATTGTGTGTGTTATTTATGCATTATTTTTTTCGCAGCGTTACGACCTCATGTAGTATAGCTACCGCTGATCATTCAGGTAGGAATTAGTGCACCGAGCGTAACAACGCAGTGACGTTCTCACTGTTTATAGCCTGCTAGAAATATACAGTGGGCTCACTGCGTACTAGAACAGTGATTTATTAGTAAACAAATGAAGCGATGGCCCGAAATTCGCACTCAGCGCCCGGCAGCACTCTGCTGACAGCTGAACGAATTGGCGGGCATCTACTTTACGCGCGTGGCGAACCCAGCGGGCCTGCCCAAACCATTTGGTGCGTACCGTTATGGGCACACTACTGTTTCCGGCGCAAAAAGCCCCATTACACATACAAACGGTTTAGTTTTACTGCGCGTTTTTAGTTGACACTTCCCGAAAACTTAATATCTCCGAATGAAATAGCTTGCACGTGCGGAATAATGACATGAGTTCCATTCCAACAGCGACACAGGCTACGGGTGGCAGCTTTCCCTCAATGTTGCGAACGATGCTTTCCAGAATGCTGCAGAGATTATTTTAGCTATTTTTCATTGCATCAGATAATGATTTCGGGCTCTCTAGAAGTAGTTTTTAACTCTTAAAAATTGAAATACATTGAAACGGAATAATAATTGGTAAAAGGTGTATACCATTCACAAAAATTAAGAAAAGGGAAATTTCAAGTTTGTGAAAGAAAAAATTGAAGGGAATTATATTATTCCACAAACATTCCTCTGGGTTCATAAGTACCTTCGTAGACCACACTAAACGGCATAGTTACAGATAAAAGACAACACAGGGTCATGATGGCGACATCGTAGTCGGAGAAACAAACGGAAGTTTTAACTATGAAAAAGCTAAGACTTGTAAAACCAATACTCTGTGAAAGGCAGCAGTGCATTCTTCACAGCCCTCTCTCATTTGCATTTTATTCACAAGGCTGTCGGACAGGTTAAGTTTCGTTTAACTTTCTATTTCGCGCTATTTATAGGATTGAATGACCACAGGGTGAATGTCATGATAATTTAGATTAACGACTTCTTATATTTCGTCCTTCTTACACGATCCGACTTGCTACAGCCACGTTTCTTGTAGTCGCCATTTTCGCAGCAGCTCTATGTAAATTGCAGTTGTTTCAAAGAAAATGCCTTTTTTGCATGCTGCACATCGAAATTGTTATTTTTAATTATGCACCCAGACACGTTTCGCCTTTTTTACAAGGCATGAGTGTCCTGAAATATTATATGATTTGTCCTTTTTACATGCAGGTTATGGTTTCACGTCTAGGTTACAGATTTAAAAACAGTTCCATAACTTTTCTTATGAAATGGAAAGGTACTTACAGGTAACTTCTAATTCACTGCATCTAAGCAAACTGCTTTTTGTCATCTGGCAACCAGGTGGACATCTTACAGTTCACTGTTTACGTTACACATCACTGTAACTGCCATCTTTTTAATACAGAGATTCATTTGTTACCAACATTCTCAGTTTTCTGCATTCAACTGTTTTGTGAATGTCAACTGTTTTGTGAATGTGTGTGTGTGTGTGTGTGTGTGTGTGTGTGTGTGTGTGTGTGTGTGTGTAAAATAGAGAGGGAGAGAGATTTCTTATTTTTTTAATAAATTAAAAATTATTAATTTTATTTTTACTACTATTTTTATTCATTTATTTATTCTCAATAATAATAGTAATAATAATAATTAGACACACATACACACACACACACACACACACACACACACACACATTCAAAAAACAGTTTACATTCACAAAACAGTTGAATGCAGAAAACTGAGAATGTTGGTAACACTTAGAAAAACAAATGAATCTCTGTATTAAAAAGGTGGCAGTTTACAGCGATGTGTAACGTAAACAGTGAACTGAAAGTGAACTGTAAGATGTCCACCTGGTTGCCAGATGACAAAAAGCAGTTTGCTTAGAAGCAGTGAATTAGAAGTTACCTATAAGTACCTTTCCATTTCATAAGAAACGTTAAGGAACTGTTTTTAAACCTATAACTTAGATGTGAAACCATAATCTATGTATAAAACGGACAAATCATATAATACTTCAGGACACCCATGTCTTGTAAAAAAGGCGAAACGCGTCTGGGTGCATAAATAAAAATAAAAATTTCTATGTGCAGCATGCAAAAAAGGTATTTTCTTTGAAACAACTGCAATTTACTACAGTCGTCAGCTTCGTGTTATTCACACCTTTACTCCGCTCTTGGGAAGCAAATGCGGGACGGTGCTCTGAGGCAAGCGTATTGGGAAGCCCTTAGTGGTCGCCGCTATGCTGACGAGGCAAACTGCTCTTTGAAGTGGTCAACATTAACCCTCTTATTGGTCTGTCGCGTAGGGATGAGAAAAAACCGGCGGTTAAAGCCGATACTGGTATTTTAGTTGTGATTAACAGGTATTTTTCGATATTTGTTTGGTCTCAGTTATAAGAGGCTTTTTTTATATTCTACTAAAGACCAAGTAAAAAACGAAATATCAGTTAGTCATAGCAACAGTGCTAAATTTTTTTTTTTCCAATAAAACCTTTCAAAAAAGGAGTAATTTTTATTCGTAAAATTTGCATTTGTTTGAAATATTGCGTTATTACACAAAATGGGAAAAGCGACCAGTGCTGTTTGAATAACAATGTCAACAGAAACGAGCAACAGACACATGGCATAAGAAATAGCACAGTATTGCTGAGACAGTGATGTCCTGTTGCTGCGTGTTGCGGCCTAAGGTCAGCACCCGCTGAAAAGGAGGTGTTCTTAAGCTGCGGATGTACTACGTGCAGTGTCCAGGGCTTGCCCCCACCTAGTCTGCACGGTAGTTCCTCGCTGTCGTCGCTAGACAGCCGTTGTATTGCTCAATGGCACCAACCCTAGTGTGGAAATATTTTTAAGAAGTCACATAGCAATGAAGTGCGATACTTCAATTGCTTTAAAAGATTTAAGATTTCTCTGCCATTTCTATGAAACAATAAAAGAGAAAGGAAATTACGGTAACAGTAATACATTAAAAATTTAACAACAATTCGTTCATAGTATACAACAAAAACAGAAAGTAGCTGTTCTGCTGCCCGTGCCGACATAATCCACGTTTGTGCTTGTAGCCCTTAAAATGGGACAAATTCATACAGACTCTTCAGCCTCAGTTTACACCCTTCAGCACTCACTATCCGTAAAGCTGAAATAGTGCTATGAGCCCCGATCACAACATGATTTTTGAGCAGAGTTTCCAAAAATAAGAATCAATAGGAAAATACTGGTCACTTTTTGTAGTATTCAAGCACTTATCACTTGTCGAAAAAAGCAGCAAACGGTGGACGGGCCGAGCTTTTTTTTATTAGCCTATTTTATTTATTAATTAAATATTTTTATTCTGTGTGTCTTGAATACGATAGTCAAAAATTTTCATCTTTGTTCGATTTATAAGTTTATCACAGGAAATAATATGAATAAAAAAACTGAAACTCAGTTATTTCAGAAACCGATATTTCGAACGGTTTTAACAGTCTGTTTAAACTGGCGTGGAAGAAACCGGTGTAAGCGAAAACCGAAAACCGTATGTTTCACCAATAATTGCAGTAGCTACTGCCGGCTCGGAATGCACCAGAGTACCTACGGCCTGAGAAAAACAGCTCTACAGCTCGACGTTACGTTACTCAGAAACTGTTTCCTTTGGACTGAGAAGTGGGTTTCTGGGAGATGCGATATCATCTTTCAAAACGTTTCCTGGGAACAAGAGGCAAAATTTTCCGTTTGCTACGTTCCCACCTGTTCTGGTGCGCTCGGCACATTCCGTAGTGCGCCAGAACAAAATCTCAGGGCTTTAACCGCTCGCGCTAGCCTGGCGATTGGCTGGCTCACATTTTACAGAGCTAACGGGTGCGAACGTTAATATTATAATTCTGTGATTGGAGGGGCGTCGCGCCTTGCCCTTTGACCGTCCCAACAGAGTTTAGCAGGGTAGTTACGGGAGATTCGAAAGGGAAGTCCTAGTTGAAGTGTTTCCTCCCTCTGCGTTCTCTGAAGTAATGGAAGTTTTCGGAGAGATGATTCATCTGAATCAAATTAAATGACATACATACAAAAGATGCAGGGTGCGACGGATTTTTACGTGCGTGCGTGCGATGCACCAGTTGCGACGGATTATACGTTGCTGCTGCTGCAATGCAATTTCTTTTATAATTTTTGTTCACGTACCTCTTTACGGCGGTAGATCTTCGCACGTGAACTCCTCACTGCAGCTACTTACGAGATCACAGAAAAGCAGTGTTGAGGAAACTGTAACCTCATAGCTACACGCCGGAGGCCGCTGTAAGTAAAATTGGCTGAAAATTCTCTATGTACTTTAAAGAAATGATTCGGAAAGGGGATGTAACTCGTACTTTAAACATGAAGTTCAAATTTAAACCTTCAATACATCTTTATTGCCGTTAAGCAAGATCATCAGCCCACATTTACGAAAATTACTAAAGTTTCTGCTCACAGTTATCACCATACCTAAACAGCCAGAACTTTTACCTTCCCAAATTCCTAAACCCATTACTTGTAACACAGTCAATGATCGGCCAATTACTTCTACACACGATATTCAGTGGTTGTCTTTAGTTAAAGTTTATGCTCGCCATAAAATACTCAGTAATAATATATTCAGTACCGCCACACTACATAATTCTAAGTTCACTCGCGATTTTCGTCGGAACGAATTATTACAACACTCTAAAGTTTTCATAAACAGTTTCTGGTCACAACCAGATACCATTAACACTGGACCATAACGCGGAAGTCATCCCAAGACTTCATCTTACACATAATCCGAAAAGTCACATCAAGCATAACCGCCTCCAATCAAAGCTAGCTCGCGATTCTCCTCTCCCTTTCCCACACTCAAAACTATATCTCCTCGCTAGGCGGCCAACCGTCTCGCTTCTCATCGGCTGTCAGCGCTTACGACCAATGAGAACTCACTTCTAGGGCGCGGCTCGCGCCAAAATCTAGCAAGCACCAACCACTTCTCTAGGCTCACTGACGTCGTCTAATTAAGTAACACAAAACCCTCTAATTAAACAAACAAAACAAAATGAACTATAAACTTTACTCTACATCTGGAAATTTATTATGTAGTCGCGAATGTTCTGACTGTCTTATATATAAGCCTACATACTTGGACATCCGACATTCACTAGTAGGGGAACCACTAGTGGATTCGTTCCCACGTTACAGAGTTGGAACACTTGCCAGTTCCTGTAGAGAATTACATGAATGATTTTTAATAATGCCGAACGTCCCACATACTCTCACGCACGCATTCTCATTCACACGCACCCTAACACACAATACACATATTTACTTAGAATTCTTGAAATTATTATTATAGAAAAGTCACAGAGGTTTTCTGAAACTAAAAACTTTCCAAATTTATATATGAACACTGAAAGTGTTATCAGATCATCGTACATAGTCACTGAAGGTGAACTATTACATCACTGTATTTATTTAAATTCTTGACTGTCGGAAAATAACGTTGTTTTTTTTTTTTTTTTTTGAATTTTACTAACTTCCAAAATACAACTATTTTTGATCTCAGACTTTGAAATATTGTTTGTTTTCACTACAGAAGGTTGTACATCAAATATGACGTTCCTCAGGTTGATCCTTTATTAGTTATTAATATTTTTAGTTTCGTATAATGTAAGTGGCCTGCCAGCGCTACTCCACTGCTTTCACACGCGCAGCTGCAACAGATGGTCGTGACGTCAGTCTGCAGGACACAACTCGTCCGTTACTGACCGTATAATACTCTACCAGCTTACATTGCAGCCCACATACATTCTGAAGTAAAGCTTTTAATAGACAAATGGGCGATTGCGCACTAGTTGCGACGCCACAAGGGGTCAATCACCATGACAAAACTGTACTTTATTTGATATTGTAAGTGGTTCTGTTACCACACAGAGTTAGTATGTATATTCACTACAGAGTGCTGTATGAGAATAGTTCACAGGTTTTTCTCCCATACTCAGTTAAAATAGTACTGTGGGGCCTGTGTCTGATTGGTACTGAAGATCGACAACGTCGATCTTTGGATGCAAATAACCGTTTCACGCTCAGCATAGCTTACACAGAAATTACCGCAAGATACTTTAAATGACCGATATGGACCTCAGGGCCACTTTGTTCTTTGTTCAAAGACACATTAATGACTGAACACGATACCTGTTTGGTCATTACGTCTCCCAACAATTCGTGTCCTAGACGTAAAATACTCTGAAAAATAGTAATGAACAAAATGCATGTCAAAATTCCAGGATAGGAAGGTATTCTATAAATGATAACAGTGCGTGTCAAACACACGCACACACTGCATTAATCTACTTTAAAGCCAGAAAAAATACATACACGGGCAGAAACTTACAGAATAACTTAACTATGCCGCGCCGAAGAAGGAAGACAATATAGAACTGAGTTAGCGCTAAAAAAAGTACAACAGAAGTGAAATTACATTATCTTCTTTTTGCAAACGAATATAGCCTGTCTCTGACTTTCTGGATAGTTCCGATTTGAAGTGCAAAAAAAAAAAAAAAAAAAAAAAAAAAAAAAAAAAAAAAAAAAAAAAAAAAAAAAAACGCTCCGAGCACTATGGGACTTAACATCTGAGGTCATCAGTCCCCTGGAACTTAGAACCACTTAAACCTAACCAACCTAAGGACATTACACACATCCATGTCCGAGGCAGGATTCGAACCTGCGACCGTAGCGGTCGCGCGGTTACAGACTGAAGCGCCGAGAACCGCTCAGCCACTCAGGCCGGCTTTGAAGTACAGGTCGCTGTTGTTGTTGATAGAACATCTACGTTTTACAATACCGATTTAAACGAAATAAGTGTATACATTATTAAAGAAGGTAGGTGCAGAGACATACAAGAGCTACGCTGTACTCTTAGTAACAACAGGAAAAAACAATTTCATGTTATAAAGAAACATCTCACGCTTCAGACTTCGTTTAGTTAAAACATTCTTGTTCTACACTTGGAACAGTCAACACTCCTAGGTTTAGAGCTGGCGATGTACTTGCGCTGTATTCGGAATTATTGGACTAGGCCGAATTTCGCTGATGGGTCTTGGAGGCATGGGATACATCAGCCCTGCTGCCATGAACGTTGCACGAGTGTTTGGAAAGGCTGCAACGTGCTGGTAGGAATAGCGGGAAATATTCTAACAGCATTGTCAAGTCCAACAGGCAAACTTCATGTTGTCGATCATCTGACATGTATGAGAAGTAGGAACATCACTCACACGTGCTTCCAAGTTCTTCTTTCGCTGTGTAATTATTAAGGTGGTCATTCACATTGTCACGTACTTTAAATGCTACTTGCGATCATTAATTATTTTTCGTTCCATTCTGTTGGTCCATCGATTATCATTTATTTCTGTTTTGTCTCTGATTTTCGCTCTGTTTTCATTTCGTTCTCACTCTGTGTTCAATTTCGTTTTCATACAGTTCTCATTTCCTACTTTTTGTAAATTCGTCTGTCAGCGTCAGTCAACTGATGGAATTTTCCAGCAATATCCCACTGGTGGCGACCGAAGTGTTTACCGTTTCTCTTTTAAAATCAATCCAGTATTAAATGCAGGTTTCGGTGATCATTTCTGCTGGTTTAGCGTCAAAAAATTAACAATTTATACTCGTAGATCAACCTCTGTTACTCCGTAGCTAGAAGTTCCGCTTTTGCAAATATTAGTAACGGCTTATCTCACCCATGGATAATATGTTATGGCCACAGTGAACGTAGTAGTGTAGGGGTGTTATCCATCGTGGAAACAGTGCAATTGCACAGCAATCATCAACATCATGGTGACGCTCTGCGCCGCTAGATTTTGCGCGACAGGGGTTAGAACAAGTTATCGTTCCCCCTGCGGTCGAGCGAATTACTTTTATCTTTGAACGTCAGAGATTTAATAACCGATGAGAAGTGTTTACAATCAAAATGATCCACGCCTGCTAACATTCCTTGACCTTTAAGGTCTGGCTGGAGTCCAACGTCAGCCACAATTGCATCCGACGGGGCAGGACTCCACTCTATCGACTGCTGTACGTCATGTGCTAAGCGACTTGCATGCACTTGCCTAATTGGTGCACAGGTGGGCTCGCGAGAGTATCACGTGCCCCCAACACTTACTTGACTTGCGCCCGTACTGCTCCCAATTCAGACGCTAATTGCCCTGCCACACCTTTCTGCTGTCCGATGAAAGGCTTTCGCCGTTCCTCAAAGGCCAGAAGTGTTTGAACTTCCGGAGCTTGGCCGGTCGGAAATGTACACGTTTCTCCAGACACCTCTTAGGGAAGCTGATGTGTGTTAAGTCTCACCATACATCTGACATGGTTCATATCATTCATTTACACAGACACACACACACGCACACACACACACACACACACACACACACACACACACACCCGCGCGCACACACACACTTTCTTGCCGAAAGTGTCATCACTTCTGTCTCTAAGCTGGTCGTAGGTTGTGTTCCACAAATGAACATCATTTCTAGCCTCTAGCTCCTTGAGAATTTAAAATTAATTGCAAAATTTATACAACACAGAGAGACAAGAAAGTGATCTAATAAAAACGTCGTTAAAACGCTACAATTATTTGGTATCTTCCTTTCTTCACCAGCTCGTGGTAACGAGAGCGGTTAACCATGCTGACTGCGACTGTAACACATGCACGGACTACGCTCCAGTTCTAAGCTGGGGCCCAGGAATTCGCTTTGAGTCCCTTAGTAAAGTATCAGACAATTTAGTGCAGAAGGAAAAGTTATTTTTGCGATGTCGGAAACCGCATATTTCCTAAATTATTAGAAGATTCAGAAACATTCATTTGATTTCAGAAAGCTGCATGTTCTTCATGACTGGCAAGAAACTTCGGGTAATTTTCAACTTAGGTGTCGAAACTAAGAGCATACCCTAGCGACAGTTGTGAGTCAGCGATTCAGTGGTCGCTGGTAACGGGTCTCCCTGGTGCATCTAGCTCGGTAGCTCGCTCGCTCGCTCGTTTACTACACAATGTGAGTCGAGTCGAGGTGGTGCTTACAACAACAGAAGGTGTTTTGCACGCTTCTTTTCACTACATGCAATGCAGTTACAACAGTGCTGCCGTGATCTTTGTCAAGTACACAGTACTGAACGTCGTACAGCTCACAGCATTAGATAATATTACCTGCAAATCTAACACACTGCTTCTTTGTATAAAGGAAAGTTTACATTTCAAGACGAAGAGCGCATTTAACAGAATTCTGCCCACATACCTCTCGTTGTTGTGCCAGCCAAAAGTTAGCCGCTCCTCTCCTATCGGTCAGCCGTGTTTGCAGCGGCTTTTTCGTTTCAAACCGTCCGTGCATTAGTTGTTAGAAGCCCTACACGACGTTAATGAACAATAATGTGTAGATTCATTAGGGGAGTGGAGACGGGAGGTAACTTCTTTTGACGTTTTGTGTTTAGTGTTGAGTCTACGTTCCATTTGAATGTGGAAGCGACCAGCCACAAAGTAACGTGGGGACCCCAGCAACCACATAACGTAATCATGCACAAGATACAATATCCAAGCTTGGCGCATATTGAGCCGATTCCCGAAAAAGGATTGTTTTCGCCGTACTGGAAACTGCATGTAAGAGAATTTCTCAACAATGAGCTCGCTCACCAACATATCGAACGTAAGAGGCGTGCTGATACCGAATTGGTCTCCCAGGCAGCCCAATGTAACCGCATGTGGGGGTTTCTGAAAGCCACTGTCCATGTGCCTCCCTTTCCAACAACTGCGCGACAACTGGGATCCCACATAAAACAGCAGTGGATACGTCAATTCCATGCTCTCAAATATGTGGGATGTACTTTAATACCATCTGGATGTTTGTCGTGCATCTGGTGGAGGGATCATTGTACGTTTGTGAAAGGTAAATGAAAATGTTAACCCTAAAGCTAATTGCAGATAGTACCCCAAGGTTTTATGTGCATGCACATAAAAGATGTACCCTTGTAAAATCTAAGTATTCTTTTGATACAAACTTTGAAGTCCTATGCGCAAGTTAAAATCCATACTGAGTCTCTATCGTCTGTTCACTGTTCAACATACCGTTCATGCTTCTGTCCTTACGGACGAAGTACTGGCCCAGCTGGAGATGGATACGTTAAACAATCGAGCGTCACGTTTTCGAAGGAACCACTTGAGAAATCCTCCAGAGCTATTATAAAATCTGTTTCACTTGTTAGTATTTTCTATCTCCTGTAAATGTTTTAGAAATTCCTGAAGAAATATAGTGCAGAAATTACGTGTAAACTGAATTCAGTGTTGTTCACTAAGCGCTGGAGATTCCATCCAGTTCGGATGCTACAGAGCTCGCAGCAAGCAGAAACATTAATTAAACCGGTCTCAATCGGTGCGCCAGCTTGCTGATCGTTTTGTTACAGCAGCGGCGTAAAATAGGACGTTTTTCCCCATTCGCACAGCCAAATTACGGTCATCCCGAATACCCGGGAGGCAAACAGACAAAATAAAAAGAAATAAGTGCAACACTGTAAATAATATACGGATCAAAGAGATATGAGTTACACTTCTTTTAGTGCTGCACAGAATAACTTGCAGTGACGGGAAGAGCATCTGGCCACAGAAATAACAGGGGAAAACAAAGTGTGAGCAAATGTTTATAACCTACAGAAATTATGAAAATTACAATAACACAGAGACGGTTTACACCAAGGGTAGTCAACAATCTCTAACTGCCGCCCTATTTTGCATCTGTGTTAGCAGTAAAATGTTCTAACTGCCCAATGCTTTCTCAGTAATGGTGATTTATGAAGTATGGAAGTAACTTTACCTTTAAAAGTTGCAACAGAGCTACAACAAGCTAAAGCACATAATAATGATTAGTTACCAAACACTTTATGCCAAAATTTTATGAAAACTCAGTGAAAACTTTAAAAAAAAAAAAGAACCTGCCGTCTATGCAGGCCACAATGAAAGCTGGAACGCCCGTTAATGGGTGGTAGGGACCATGTTGACTACCATCGATTTATACAAATGACTAATGGTCAGCTTCAAAGCAAAAGACAACGAAGATATGACCAGTACTGTTTTGAAAGTGGACTGAATGTAGAGAGCGTAAAAGCGACAAATGGAGCTGAATATGCTTCTGGTGTGAATACAGCTTACTTTTCTTTCCTATCATCAGAATACGCAACGCAGTACCCTGCTGCTAACGGTAAGTGGTGTGCACATAAGGAGGTGGTGGGGCGATGTAGTGTACCACGTGACTCTCCAGCCAATAGCGTCATTATACCACGTGCACATTGTGGTGGACATAGCAGTTCTACCGTTGAGCGTCATTTTAGGTGAGCTATGGTGACCGTACTTTGCAACTCCAGTGTTCATTATGCTTGGCATAGACACGCCAAGTGTTACATTAACGAGCGACAGCGATACTTTGCCGACCATATTACTGTTTGTAGAAGTGTCAGAAGTAAAAAAAGTGCGTGTGGCGCTCGTCCCAGCGTCGCCAGTTACCAAGTTACGAAGCGCCTGGAGTCTGAGGCATGGGATAAGTGCTGAGAGCACACTTGCGACACCTAAAAGAATTATCTACCACTCTCATCTACATCTACATCATTATTCTTGAAGTTCAGAATTGAGTTCCTGCCTGTTTGTGTACAGTTCCACACTCGAATAACGGGGGGAAAAAAGAGCACTTCACTCTTTCCGTGCGAGCTCTCAAAAAAAAAAAAAAAAAAAAAAAAAAAAAAAAAAAAAAAAAAAAAAAAAAAAAAAAAAAAGTTTCAAATGGCTCTGAGCACCATGGGACTTAACGTCTGAGGTCATCAGTCCCCTAGAACTTAGAACTTCTTAAACCTAACTAGCTTAAGGGCATCACACACATCCATGCCCGAGGCGGGATTCGAACCTGCGACCGTAGCGGTCGCGCGGTTCCAAACAGAAGCGCCTAGAACCTCTCGGCCACACCGGACGACGAGCTCTGATTTATCTTGTTTTATTATTATGATTAATTTTGCCTGTGTAGGTAAGCACCAACAAAATATTTTCGCATTCGGAGGAAAAAAGCTGGTGATTGAAATTTCATGAGGACATTCTGTCGCTACGAAAACCGTCTTTGTATCAATGATTGCCACCTCAGTTCACATATGGCACTCTGTCCCCTATTTCGCGATAGTACAAAACGAGCTGCCCTTCTTCGAACTTTTTCGATGTACTCCATGAATTCTATCTGATGCGGATCTCAAACTGCGCAGTAGTACTCCAAAAGAGGACGGATAAGCGTAGTGTAAGTCTTCTCTTTAGTAGATCTATTGCATTTTTTATGTGTTCTACCAATAAATCCCAGTCTTTGGTTCGCTTTCCACACATCATCTATGTGATCATAGTTGTTGTCCCTACGTATTGAGTTGAATTCACAGCCTTTAGACTTGTGTGACTTATCGTGTAACTGAAATTTAGCGAATTCCTTTTACTGTTCATGTGGATGAGTTCATACTTTTCACACTACAGAAATATCTTACCCAACAAGGATCCCCTTGAGAGGGTGGTCGTAAGTTCAGTCTTTCGTAAGGCTCATCTGAATGTGATGTGTTAACAATTATGACATGAAAAATATCAGCTACTAATGACTCACCACATGCATTAAGAGGGCGGCGGAAGACGAGCGTCCGGGAAGTGCACGGATCAACCTTCTATGGGACGTATGTAATACACTTCACAAAATGGACATCGTCGACATTCAAGAAATTTTCACAACAAATCATTAACTTCTACCATTAACAGCGAATGGAAAATGGCGCTCCACAGTGATCACAAAGGTTCGCACCATCGAGAACAAAGGTGAACTCCTTGGGAGTTACAAACCATGTAAGATGTATAGCTGGGTACCCACTCTAAAAGAACGCATATAAAATCATATTTTCCCCAACTGACAGAATGTGATGGCATGCAACCGAATGTGTAACAGTCTATCGTGAAACTGGCGCAGCCGCAGATCGTGTGATAATACCACGTGGTTACAACAAAACTTTCCCTATTTAACACGTTATAATACGGAAACTACTTGGCGTATGAGTACCAAACTTGGTAGAATTAATGTCCAGAGTATGTGGTGCATGATTTCCATGCGCCACAGCGCCACCGTCCAGTTCCAGGTGCCGTGAGCAGTCATCGCCATTCATAGTCTCACACACCTGACTAAAGTGCACTTGTTGACGGAGCAGCGCATTATTAGTGAAGCTCTATTATCAAAACAGCAGTAGTGATGCAGCTGCACTTCGAGAAAATCGCCGGCTGAAAGGATTACAGAAGGGTCCTCTTTCTCCACCTGCTGTGCGGAGCGTGATGAAGAAGTCACAACTGGATAACTGGGCATCGCTCCGGGAAGAGGCCGACGACTGGCTGCACCACTGCTGGTTGATGAAACTGCTATAGCTATGTCAGACAACGCTGCGCGCAATTCCCGAACGTCAGGCAGTGGGCGCGCTGTGTCACTCCAGCTGAACATCCCGTGGTCCACTGAACCACTCTCAGATGGTAGCCACACAAGATCCATTTCGTACAGCAGCTGCCGCCACAGGACGCACAACTACGTGTTGACTTCGCTCCCTCCTTTCTCGCAAGGAATGAAGTTGACGAGGACTGGCCCTCGACCATCCTGCGGACAGGCGAAGTTCATTTTCTCTGACGGGCGAGGTGAACACACAGAACTGTCGAGTGGGGACATCTTCACCTCCAGTCACTGTGCATGAAGTTCCTCTGTATGGTGAACGTGCCGGTGTGCTGTGGCTTCACGGCTGCGTTCATCATTTGGCTATTCTTTTTTGAACAGGTTGGCGCTCGAGGACCAAAGACGTGCAGCGTGACTGGCCACCACTACTGTGATATGCTTCGCCAGCATGTCATACCGGCACTATAGAAGAGGGACGCATTGAACTCAACAGTTTTCATGGAAGATGGGGACCCACCGCACATTGCTCTTGAAGTTCACATGCTTCTCCGAAACATATTTGGAAACGATCGAATTATCAGTCTATCGTTTCCGGCACGATCACCTGATCTCACTCCCTGTGATTTCTGATTGTAGGGCTATCTGAACGACAGGGTTCACCAGGGGGACATTCACACATGTGCTGATATGAAGCGCGGCATATCAAGGGAGGTAGCCAGCATGCCTACGGATATGCTTCGTTCTGCTGTGCAGAATGCAATCCTGCGCTTTCAGACTCATCTGGACGCTGATGGGCGCCATATTGAGCCCCTTTTGTAGTAGTAATGGTACCGGTATGTAATAGTATGGTGTACTGTAGCAGCACATTAAAAGTGTTTCAACTGAATTGATTTTGCGTTATTTCTCTTCCCCCCGTCCTTGACATTAATACTACCAAGTTTGGTCCTCGTACGGTAATTAGTTTCCTTGTTACAACGTGATAAATATGGGAAGTTTAATTATAATCACCCTGCACGTTTTATAGGCACAGAAAAAACAGAAAAGCCAGAGGCTGAATTTGTCCATTGGTTCCAGAAGGCACGAACTGCAATGTCACGTGCTTCACAGAAGAGGTAGTTTATTCTAAAGAAGTGTGATTTTTATCCGCAGTACAGGAATCAAGCAAATGCACGTTATTTTGACCAGCTATTGGCAAAAAGCAGTGCTAATACCATAGCTGTAGTTCTCTTACCCCATTTTCTCCCTCTTGCTTGCTGTAATGTAAATATTCTCTTGTGCCCTTGCAGGATTACGCACACGAGAAAGAATCGTAGGAGACAGAGCACCTCCAGATTTTCGCAGTACAATAAATAACTCTCCAGCCGATTTACCGTCCACATTAACAGTCAGCATAATTGAATACCAATGCATTAAGGTATTCATGTTTATTGATCTTGATACAACTCTATAGGTACCACTAATTTCCAGTGTTCCTTTCATATGCATTTGGACTTCTAATACCAAATGGTCGGAGTTGTACATAGATTCCTTTTCGAACGATAGAATAAGTTTGTTTATTGGCTTGACTCAAATGGCTCTGAGCACTATGGGACTTAACATCTGAGGTTATCAGTCCCCTAGAACTTAGAACTACTTAAAGCTAACTAACCTAAGGACATCACACACATCCATGCCCGAGGCAAGATTCGAACCTGCGACCGTAGCGGTCGTGCGGTTTCAGACTGATGCCCCTAGAACCGCTCGGTTTGTTTATTGCATCTATAAATTTTCGGGCCGATTCGGTAGTTTGCTGTACATCGTTGAGTTGCCGCTTGATTTGAAATTTCACTATCCAAAGTCTTCCACTTCTATAGCACTTTTTGAAGTTAAGCAACCATCCACGGCATCCTTTGAAATCACTGTAATCTATGGTACGCGCAGTTTAATGTATATAATTAGCAGGTTAGTATCATGCACGTCCCATAGATTGTATTGAGAATCCTTGAAACGAGCAAACACCAGTTTTTGTTACAAGTCCGGCTTGTCCTCCCTTCAATATCCGTAGTTTTTCTTATGCACTACACGGTTCTATTGCTGCAGACTTATTCGACATCTCTTCAGAATTATTTCTTTACTGTGCTGTGGATGATCTTCCTTGTATGCAATTATGTTTAGTACTCGCTCCTCAGACAACGATTGTCCTTTACTACATTTCACTGGTGACGGGATTTGTGGCTCCTTGTCCCACAGGTATGGTGACCTACATGACCCGATACCTGTTTCTGTTGTTAAGCACGTATCATCATGACTGTACTGCTCATGTACATTGTCCGCACAAACGAGCATATAAGAGACCACACTTTCCTCTGACTCATCCTGCAGAAACGCTAGTATTTCATCTGCGATATTCCTTGGGTTCCTTTCTGACGAAATGTCAACTTCTGCAATTGTTGTTCTAGGTACAATGCAATGTTTGCTTTGTTTATCGTTGCCATTGCCCTGCTTTGCATCAACACCATTACCACTATAACACTGTTGTGAGTTACTCGTCTACTAAGCAGTTCAACGACGCTCCATAGCCTCATGCTGTGCTCATCATTGGATATCTCCAGTCACGTCCCCCATTGCCAGTAGCAGTCAATACTGTGGTCTCATGGTAGACAATATGTGGGCCGTCGAACGTAGTAAACATCACTTTGTGACTCAAGAGATTCCGTGTAAGTAATTTTACAATTTTTTTTTTTTTGTTCATCTGGTGAAACTACAAGATGGTAAATGACAGCATCATCTGCAATGAATCTAAGAGAACTGCTCAAATTGTCTCCTAATTGTTTATATAGATCAGGAGGATCTGTAACACTTCCTTGCTGAACGCCAGACATTATTTCTGATTTACTCGATGACTTTGAGGAGAATGCATCACGCAGTCTCCTCCTTACTTATTAGTTGAATACCACTTTTTCAAAAAGGCTTCTACTGGTACTTCTTCTAGTAGATAACTGTACAATCATGGCTACTGTTCCGTTAACACCGTTTGCAGGCTCGTCTGTCGTACGTAGCTGTTAGGGACTGCGAGAATTCCATCATTCCGATATGAGTTGTTCACAGTATTATTGCGGATATACTTCGTTTGCAATTGTGGCGTAGCACTTGCTTGTGTTGTTTCTTTCGAGCGACATGCTGATCCAGAAAAAATTATTATTCTACCGTAGAGACCAAGATGATAAGCAAACTACGCGCCTGCCGCTGTCAACAGCTGATAACGGAAGGACAAGGGCGCAACAGACAGGGACATCGGACCAATGACAGTTATTCAGTATCAGCGAGGCTGTGATTTGCTCACAGATACCTATGGGACTGATGGTGCTTGCCGATACCCAAATGCGCTACAGTGACTACTCAGCAAATTTTCGATCATTCTGCACAACTTATTCCTTGTTATCTTAAATATGTCTCATCTTTAAAGACGAATGATGTAAATGTATTATTTGAACAGTCACTACACACTTCAAATTAAAGGAAAAATACTGTTATATCCCCAGGATATCTTTTCCGTAATCTTATGTGGTACACAGACATTTCACTAAAACAGTTAACATCTCTCAATCCTTCGCAGATAACTGTCAAAGGAGATGTCCTTAATTGGCGTCGTATTACAATAATGAGAATACGCACACCAAATATATTACCTGTTATTATCGTTAAATGAACACAACCAATGGTATATCGAGGTCGGTTAGGTTGCGAAATATATAGAGCATTCTTCTCATATGTGAATGCTTACTGAATCTTTTTCACTGGTGGAAACATCGTATCAGCACCTGTGTTTGAAATTTAATACTAACACGGCTTTTCAACGTGGTTCGAATTTTCGATAACATACTCGTGACATTCTCCAAGAAATTGATCACCAGTACGAAGAATTTCTTATTCTCAAGTTTAATATTTTTCTAATGAACATTTGTGACACATCAGAGCTGCATCATCGCTTTTATTGCCACTAAACCATCCGAAATGAGGGTTTACCTCAAACCTTAAATTCTCCAAAGGTGCTTCTTCAGGCTTTGAAGACTCCGCAGAAGTCATCCCAGCCTGCTGTGAAATTAAAGCCCCGAGGGAAAGTATATACCTGAGAGTTTTATTTACCAAAAGGCCTAAGACGTTATCCTGCGCAGTTTTGGTGGCGTATGGAGGAACGAGTCGCAAGCTGGTCTGCTTCAGACCATGGGAGTGTCTGGAGGCGACCACTTTCTACGAGAGACTTACTTCCCTCTTTGAGAATTCAGTCCCGCACACAACTCTGTTTCGAGTGTATAATCGTGTCAGTATACGATAAAGGATTAAGTAATTTGTAAAAGCATGGTTATTCTTACGAATCAGACTTAATTATTACAATGAAAGTTGTCAACAATTTTATTGCTAAGCCACAACTTTTAGGAGAGTCGCTGGTTTGCCTACATGGTAACAGAGTAATAAAGGTGTGACAGAGGGTCACGTAGAGGCCAGCAAATATTGTAGTAAGTATGCGTAGATCTGTAGTAATGCAGGCTAGGTCGCATAAAAAGTCACAAAGCACGCGAAGAATGACACTTTATTGGTCACGAAGTACGCATGGCACGTTTCGCAATTATTTCCATCCACAGAAATCCAAGGGCAAAGTTAGCATAAGGACAAGAGAGTTACCAGCTGCGTACGTAGCAAGAGATGTAAGACTACCTACATAAATGGTAACGCTCTTGTCCTTGTGCTACATTTGCATTTGGATGTCTGAAGATGGAAATAATTCCGAAACGCGTCGTGCACACTTTGTGATCAATAAAGTCAATATTCACCTGCTGAATGACTTTTTATTGTTGTGATAAATAGTGAATACCATTAATCAGGTTGAAATTTCAGTTCTTGGAACGAGACATGATGCTTTCAGTATTTTGAAACGCTCGTCTTCTTCTGACTCATCTTTTTGCTGCATAGTTTCGTCTTTATTTACATGTGTTTGTGAATCATGTTATGTTTTTCGTGACGATTACACACGGTAAAATTCCGGAAACCACTGAAAAATATATTTAATCATGATACTTTGAAAACTTTAAATGTAAAGACTAACAGAAACTTTATACGGTGTCCTTTGATGGAGTTACAATTTTTTTAGATCTTCTTAGTTCCTATGCACGTCTCTTGTCGTCTCGCGGTCAAGTTCCTGCTTCCCGAGCACGGGGTCCCAGGTTCGATTCCCGGCGGGCACAGAGATTTTCACCTCCCTCGAGATGACTGGGTTTTGTGTTGTCCTCATCATTTCGTCATCATTCATGAAAGTGGCGAGTCTGGACTGAGCAAAGGTTGGGAATTTGTACGGGGGCTGATAACCGTGCAGTTGAGCGCACCACAAACCGAACATCATCCTCATCATCCTATGCACGTAATAATTACAGAAAGTATTAATGAAACACGAGAAGCTAACAAAATAATCAAAACCCTTTCATCTACAACATTGCTTTTACATACTCGTAAAATAGGTAGAAACCCAACGTTTTGGAGTGTATTACATTTAATTATGATTTCAGGTTGGCATCACATTTTTACTACTAGTGAAGCTTGATTATTTTTGTGATGGGACTAACACGTAACAAAACAAACGTATTGTCGTAGTATAAACAAAAGCTAGATTCAGTTTCTAGGTGATATTTCCACACTACAATTCAAAGTTATAACAGTACTGTACTAAGAAAAAAAACGACTGATCACGAGGAATTATCCGAATGGAACGTAAATCACAAGATGTGATGTGCAGACGGACAAATAACGACAATTGCAGAAAAATTGAGTGGTTTATTAAAAAAAATAGCTTCACGAACTGCGCAAGTCAACAAGGAATTGGACCATCTCTGCCCTCCATGGAAGCAGTTATTCGGCGTAGTATTGATTGACAGGGTTGTGGATGTCCTCCTGAGGGATATCGTGCCAAATTCTGTTCAACTGGCGAGTCTAATCGTCAAAATTCCGAACTGGTTGGAGAGCCCCCGCCCATAATGCACTAAATGTGCTCAGCTGGGAAGAGATCCGGGAACCTTATTGACCAAGGTAGGGTTTGGCAAGCACGAAGACAAGCAGTAGAAGCTCTCCCTGTGTATTGAAGGGCACTGTCTTGCTGAAATGTAAGCCCAAGATGGCTTACCATCAAGGGCAGCAAAACAGTCCGTAGAATATCGTCGACGTACCGCAGTAAGGTTACCGTGGATGACAACGAAAGAGAGCCTGCTATGAGAAGAAATTGCCCCCCAGATCACCATTCCTGGTTGTCGGGCCGTGTGGTGAACGACAGTCGGTTTAATACCCCACGACTATCTCGGTCGTCTCCAGATACGTCTCTGCAGGTCAGTGAGACTCGATTCAGAGCAGGACTCATCACTCTTCTATTCCAGTCAGCGAGATTCCAGGCTGACGACGTGTCTGGAGGCATCCAGAGAGCGGATACCAGCCTGACTCTCACCTGCCTTACGGTCCAACTAGGAGTGTTGGTCTGGAGGGCCATTTCATTTTATAGTAGGGCCCCTTTAGTTGTTATCCGCGCTAATCTTACACCACAGCGGTACGTCGACGATATTCTACACCCCGCTTTGTTGTCCTTCATGGCAAGCCATCCTGGGGTTACATTTTAACAAGATAATGCCCGCCCGCACAAGGCGAGAGTTTCTGCTGCTCCTCTTCGTGACTGTCAAACTGTTCCTTGGTTCCCGTATTGATAACGTGCACAGCTCGTAGTCTAGTACCTTGCATTGCTGCCTCTGGATCAGGGGGTCCCGGGTTCGATTCCCGGCTCAGTTGGGAATTTTTCTCTGTTTGGGGACTGGGTATTTGTGTTGTCCGAATCATTTCATCATCATTCGTGACAGTGGCTAGATTGGAGTGTGGGACTTTATACAGACGCTGATGACTGCGCAGCTGAGCGCCCCACAAACCGAACTTCATCATCATCACCGACTGGAAACGTCTGGAGCATTATCGGCAGTTCCTACGAACCTTCTCGGGGTTTGAAGCTCTAACGTGCCAATTGGACAGAATTTGGCATGACATCCCTCAGGAGGACACCCAACAACTGCGTTGGGTTGGGTTGTTTGGGGGAAGAGACCAAACTGCGAGGTCATCGGTCTCATCGGGTTAGGGTAGGACGGGAATCGGCCGTACCCTTTCAAAGGAACCATGCTGGCATTTGCCTGGAGCGATTTAGGGAAATCACGGAAAATCTAAATCAGGATGGCCGGACGCGGGATTGAACCGTCGTCTTCCCGAATGCGAGTCCAGTGTGCTAATCACTGCGCCACCTCGCTCGGTGTACCCAACAACTCTTTTAATGAGTGTCAACCCGAATAACTGCTTGCATAACGGCCAAAGGTACACCAACGCGTTATTGACTTCCTCAATTTGTGAAGATCTTTCTTTTGAATAAATCAACCAATTTTTCTGAAATTTTAATCTGTCTTTGGGTGTACATGTACATCAAACCTACTGCTTTCCATCCCATTCGGATAGTTTCTACGTGGTGAGGTTTTTTTTTTTTTTTTTTTTTTTCTTGGGGTTTCTTGCGTAATGGCGACCACTATCTCACTCGAGATAGTTTCAGGTTTCACTTGAAAGTCACAGTCTCTCTGTTCAGCATATGTTCTAATGAAGTATGGACGCGAGGAAGCACGATGAACACTACTCGTATGTGGAGGCCTTTGTGAACAAGTGCTGTGACGTCATAGAAAGCTTGTTGACTGGTGGGTGACAGGTGAACACAACAACTGCAGTTACACGTTGACGTGTGTCACAGTCGCACTCTTAAAGAGGACTAGTGGGAAGGATGCATTTGTATACGCTGCGTCCAGGAAATAAATGGACCGGGAAACGTCTGGTAAAAAGGCACATACGGAGTCAACGAAACTGATTTCTCAGAATACAAAACAGCGCAGAGAATAGAAAGCCGCGACTCACACAGAAATCTGCGTTAGCACTGATTGTATTCTTACAGTAAAATATTAATTGAGGACACACTTCCTGTTATAATTACAATGCGTGGTGGACGAGCGGCACTACAATATTACAGAGCAGTGAAGCATTATCATTCTCTATCTTTCGCGCTAACTTGAACAACTGCTTTCACCAACTTTGTTCATTTGAATGACGTGACGATTAACACGAAAGCTGCTGAAATTTCTGGTGTGAATAGCGTCAGTAGTCGATCGATAAGCTCGGCAAAAGGACCAGCTTCAACTGCTGCAGTGCCGGATTGTCAGCGAAAGTCAATGTCAGCACTGTACCACAGTTCCGCTTTGTCTGCGTTCAATCGTATCTCGGTACTTTGTAAAAACCATTCCAGCAAAAATTAAAACGGGAAACATTTTGAAAGCCTATTGTAGTCTGTGTCACGCTTGTTCAGGAAAACTTTTGAAGAGAGTAACTTCGTTTCCTAGCATATTTCTACAGACAGGTGAGCTTCATCCAAAACGAATTCTCTAGCAGATCCAAGACGTATAAACGTCTGCAGTGAACTAACAACTATAAATTCAGGTGCCAGCGGTTCATTTTTACTACTAACTTGATTATCAACTACTTACTGAACACTTTTTTTCAGATTTGTCGCTAATCTAATAGCTTGGGCGGCTTGAAGTTTTGTATGGTTTTTCATCAGTTAAATCAAATGTGATAAATTATAAATTAAAACAAATATGCTAAAATATTAACGAAGAAGCTGCTACGAATTACGAGAACCTTTATGACTTGGTTTTGTAAAGGGGGGATTTTGTGCATATTAATAGATGATGGAAAAACGAAGAAACATCAACATAGCAACGTATTGTTTATGTATTACGTAGGAAAAGACTGTTCATAGGATTAAAAGGTTTATTGTGTGATAGTATAGCAAGAATAAACATATAAGTATTGTATAAAATCAGTTTTGCGTGTCGTGTTACTACTGTTCTAGCGATTTTTTCGTTGTCGCGTTGGCAAACAAGTCTGAAAAAATATCTGTACAGTGTCAGCCATTCGATGTTTAGTTTGTTGCCCCCTGTCTCAAAGATTAGAGGTACTTTGGTGATATCGCCTATTATTTTTTGTATAAAAATGAATCAAAGAATTTGTATTGAATTTTGCTGCGAGATCGAAATAAATTGTAGTAAAGTCTTACAAATGTAAAATATTGCTTTTGGTGAGTCTATGAGTCTGCTGTGAGCAAAAGAAGAGCTTACGAGTGGTATATGCATGCCGAAGAGGTCCGTGAATGTTTTGAAGATGACGAACACCCTGGATGCCCTACCACATCATCAACGGATGGTATGATGGATAAAGTGAAAGAAATGATTATTGACTATCACTGAATCTCAATTAGAGAAGCCTCTGATTATGTTGGCGTACTAAATGCCTCATGTTATGAAATTTTTTCTGGTGTTCTGGGTGTGATACATATGGCAGCAAACATTGTCCAAAAGTGTTCAATTTCGAACGCCACCTGGTTGAGTTTAGGATACGTGAAACGGTAAGCCAAGTCATACGTTGTGCACAGGTGAATGGAGAATTATTATAGGGTTGCAGATGGGGAAATTCACTCACGAAGGTAGAAATTAGAGGCATCCCCAGTCTAAAGCAGGATAGGTGACGACCTGTGGCAGATCTGACAGTAGGGTACAATGCTAGTGCAGGCACAAGTGTTTCAGAGCACACCTTTCAGAGCACATTGTCGAGCATGGGGATTTACAGCAAATCGACCCCATGTGTTCTCATGTTGGCCCTACGACCTCCTCATTTATGACTGTAGTAGGTACAGCGTCATCAAGAATGGACATTGCATCAATGGAAACGTGTCACTTGGTAGAACGGATCACGTTTTTTGTTATACCAGGGCGATGGTCACGGCCGGATACACCGTTATCCAGCCGAACGACTACTCGGAATATGTACTGCGGCAAGGACGGCATGTCAGAGGGGTCAGTTTTATGCTGTAGGAACATAACTCGGATCACTCTGGCGCTAATTGGAATTGTGGTAGTAGTCGAACGGAAGGGATCATGACAGCTGTGGACTGTGTGAACGTCATTGTACCCGTTCATGCTTTACTTCTTCCCCTACAGCGATGGCATCTTTCAGCAGGATAGCAGTCCGTATCACATGGCCAGAATCGTGTCAAAGTGGTCTGAGGAACATGACGATGAACTCACGTTGTTTTCGTGGCCACCAAATTCGCCTGATATGATCTCGACGGAAAACATCTAGGATGCTAACAGGGCCATTTCCTCGGCCACAATTAATCAGCCCGTAATTTGCCGCAATTGTGCACATATCTTGTGCACGAGCCTCCCGAAACCGACCAAGAACTTGTCGAGTCAGTTAAAAAACCATAAATCACAACATCACTATATCAAAGTTATCAAATTTAGACGTTTCATTGGATCAAAACAACGAAGGCGTGGCCTCAGACGTACTTGGGTCATAAAAGATAACAGAATCACCTTTAAAGGTGCCTGTTTTTTCAGCACTTTGATTTCCTCACGGAATATTTCTCTTTCTGTGAATCTCGATGCTAATGTTTGCTATACCGATGAGAACTTGCTCTAACCAGTTTAGATCCCTCGGGACAAGGTATCTAGTGGCCTCTTTCCTTGATCAATATGACAATCTTAAGTCATTGGCGAGTCGGTTTGCTCTCGACCAGTAGTATTCTTTCGCTAAAGTAACAAAACGTGGACATTTCCTTTTGGAAGTAATACTCCATTATTCTTGGTCACTTGTTGTTCGGACTTGGTATCGTAAGGTTGAAGATGCCCTTCGTGCTGTGTTCTGAGGTTGAGAAGGTAACTGCCCTTCTCTGGCGAAGATCGACGCTGTCGAGCAGACGCTGAATGACGTATGAGATCTGGTGTGACCAACTCGTTTTATTTATTGTGACGTGGCGAGGCAAGTTCGGGAATGTTCACTTGCATTACACCACGAATACATATAAGATCGCGTGCTTCCACAAAGGAATAGGTGCTCACAGGTTGCCATTACGAACTGTTTGGAAGCCGGTTATGGCTTCGTATATAGCTTTATTTCACTCTGTGCTATTACAAATTCATATGCATTAAAAACTTCTCATTCAAGGTAACGGAATGCCTATAAAGGTGCCGGTTTACTCAGCACTTTCATTTCCTCAAAGAATTTTTTTTCTGTGAATCTTGATGCTTGTGAACTGTAAAGACTAGTTTTTGAAAGAATCAGAATCACATATTTGACAAGGTATTGCTATATTTTGTAAAATTAAATCTTGAAGCTGTAGACAAAAGTACCCCAAGGGGAATGTGAAGTCTCCTTTTGGTGTTCACTGTAATACGCTGCTTGCTAAATTCACTTTCTACAACTGGCTTGACTGGTGACGCCGTCGTGTGCTGGACTTGTGACACCGTCGTCAGCTGGATTGATGTCTGTTACTATGAAACACAGTGTTTTGTAGTCTCGTTTAACTAGTGCAATGTTGCAAAAGAAGGGAATCAGGATTTCCGCGTGATCTTCCTACTAATTACCTATTTTCTGCATTCTGAATTTACGTGTACACAATTGAGCAGACGGCATTATTGGACAGCTGGACGCTAAAGCGGAAGGCTAATACATGTTCAAAGTAATCAGTGCCCTCGCATTCTGCTAACAAATATTATGCAGGTCCCTGTTACTTTTCATTGCGCTAAATTTGTGGAAGTGTGTGCTGTGTGACCATTTTCCATTTAATTTACACATCAGATCGTGTTACAAAGATTGTTACATACATAAAAACATACATTAATACTTGTTCCATAGTTCATGATTGCGACACTTCGTAGTGATTGGGAATGTCTCACTTCAACATAAGTTTTCTTGACACAAAATAATTAATTCCTTTTTCAGTTGCTACTTCATATCTAAAAATTCATCTATTGAGGAGGAGGAGTGGTCATTTAGAAATTCTTGTAATTTATTTTTAACTGTTGGTTGGTTATCTGTAAACCTTTTAATACTATTTGGCAAATGACCAAAGACTTTCGTGGCAGCATAATTCACTCCTTACATGCCAAAGTCAGACTTCACCCAGAATAGCGAAGATCATCTAGTGTTGTAGCTATGCACTAAGCTGTTGTTTTTGAACTGGGTTGGGTTGTTTTTATCAAATTTCATAAGAGAATATATATATTACTAGGGTATTGTGAATATCTTGATTTCCTTAAATAAATGTCTGCAAGTTGATCTTGGGCGGGCTCCAGCTATCATTCTGATTACACGCTTTTGTGCAAATGAATACTTTTCCTCTTAATAATTAATTACCCCAAAATATGATGCCATATGAAAGCAATGAATGAAAATAGGCATTGCAAGCTAATTTACTGATACTTTTATCACCAAAATTTGCAATAATCCTAATAGCATAAGTAACTGAACCTAACTGTTTCAGAAGATCATCTATGTGTTTCTCCCAATTCAATTTCTCATCAGTGCAAACACCCAGAAATTTGAATGTTCAGCCATAACAACAGCCTTCTGTTCATAGTCTATATTTATCAATGGTGTTATCCCATTTGCTCTACAGAATTGCATATACTGTGTTTTCTCAAAATTTAGTGAGAGTCCATTTGCAGAGAATCACTTAATAACTTTCTGAAATACATTATTTACAATCAGCTGATTCTTGTTTGTTGTATGTGGTTACTATACTTGTATCATCAGCAAAAAGAACTAACTTTGCATCTTTATGAATACAGAATGGCAAGTCATTAATATATGTTAAGGATAATGAGAGACCCAAGACTGAAACCAGTGGGGCACCATTCTTGATACCTCACCAGTTAGAGAACTCTGCTAACTTTTGCAGACTATCTTTACTGTTAATTTCAACCTTCTACATTCGTCCACTTAAATATGAGTTAAACCATTTGTGCACTGTCCCATTCATACTACAATACTTAAGATTATCTAGATAAATTTGTGATCCAATAATCAAAAGCCTTTGAGAGATCACAAAATATCCGAATGGGTCATATTTTGTTATTCAATGCATTTAATATTTGATCAGTGAAACCATATATATCATTTTCTGTTGAAAAGCATCTCTAAAAACCAAATTGATGTATTGATAGTACTTCATTTTTACAGATATGTGATGCTACTCTTGAAAACATTACTTTTTCAAGAATTTTGGATAAAGCTGTCAGAAGTGAGATTGGGTGGTAGTTGTTTGCATAAAAAAGGGGATAGGTCTTGTGCTATAGTTTAACAATAGCATATTTCAGTCCATCTGGAAAAATGCTATGGTTAAGTGAGCTGCTACATAAATAGCTGAGAATCCTCCTTAACTGCTGGAAACAAGCTTTTAGTACGTGGCTGGAAATGCCACCAATTCTACACGAGCTTTCACTTTTGAGTGAATTTATTATCTTCCTAATTTTGGTAGGAGACGTGGAATGCATTTCAATTTTATGAAATTGCATTTTCTAATTAATAGCTGGATCCTATTTTCTCTACATCACTTAAAAATGGTTGTTAAAACTACTTTCTACTTCTGACTCTCTGTGCTCTCTGTTGCCCTGTTTCGCTTTTAACAACATTACACAATGTTTTAATTTTATTATCAGATGTGTTAATCTCTCTCCTCTTTCTGTTTACAAGATACTTTTATCCCATTAGTATGTGATTGCTTTTTAAATGGTTTCATACAACTGTATTTCACTGTTTTCTTAGGGAAACTGTTTTCAGATACACTCCCTAAGATATCATGCAATCTGTTAAAATTTAAATTAGCATCAGGACCCCTGGACATCTCAACACAGTTTAACTGTTGCAAGCCTTCCCTAAAATTTTCAATTGTTGAATCGTTAATTGAATGCACTGTTTTGGAGGACTGTTTTGCCTTACTGTATGGAGCTATGTCATATGCTATAACTAGCTGTGCAGCATGATCAGACAGACCTTTCTTAACAGGAAACTTTTTTATTTGATTAAATTTATCTTGGTCTATAAAAACATTATCTATCAGTGTGCTGCTTTCCTGTACCATCAAAGTAGGAAAATCAATAACTGGCATCAAATTGAAAGAACCAAGCAATACTTCAAGGGCAAGCTTTCTATCTGACTCTTTCAGAAGATCTTCATTGAAATCCCTACAAACAACAATTTGCTTCCCTCTGTCTGACAGATCGTACAACAAAGAATCCAAGTTTTTCAAAAATAGCTGAAAATTTCCCAATGGGAATCTATAAATGGCTTCAATTATAAAAGTATCATTATTTAGTTTAAACTCACACACACACATGCTTATATATGTTGCTCTACACAAAACTTTTTAGTTTCCAAATTTTTTACACTGTGACAGATTTTAACATATATGGCAACTTCTCCACTCTTCGTAGTGTCTCTAGTTACGTGTGCTGAAAGCTTGTATCCACCTACATTTACCATTTCCATAACTGTGATTGTATGATGTTCAGATAGGCACAGTACATCTATTCTATCCTCAGTTTCTAAATCTTCTAAACAAGAAGCTCATCTGCTTTGTTTTTTACTCCCCTGATATTTCGATGTAATATATAATTTTATTTTTCACTGCGCTTTTATGAGAATCTTGTGACATAGTAACATTATTTTTCACTGTACTGTCATGAGAATCTTGCGATATTTTAACATCTCTAGTAGCTGTCTGTCTGAGCTTCTCATTAAGCATAATTTCTATCAATGTTGAATGATTGGACAGTCGTATTAATGTCAAAATGAGGTAATCCCATGAGTTTCAGTGCCCTCTGTCACCTTAAAGATTTCCTATCATCCCAGCCAATTTACTCTTCCCTTTCCTGTTGAGACGCAGGCCATGTCTTGTGAGGTTCCACCTACCAATACCATTAACAGGAACCAAACCTATGCCTGACAAACTAGCCACCTAAAGCAGCTGATCTAGCTCTATATTCACCCTCCTGACATAGATGTTCAATTAGGGCCCATCATATGGCATGAAGGCAGGAACCAAGCCAACATTTGTATGGTTCATTTCAGATGATATTTTTACCACGTCACACTCAATATTGTAGTCCTGATTCCTATCAATACTGTTTCCGACTTCACCCATTACCACAACAAGATCCTGCTTCGTAAAACCTTAGCACAATTATCCTACATCCTCTGTCAAGACATGCAATTGACATGTGAGTTGGTACCTATAACCTAATTTGTCCTGCAAGATCTGGCCCACACCCTTACATGGCTACTACCTAACAACATAACTTTCCTCCTACTTTCTAATTTTTTTGAAACAGTTAGTTTCCTGGTGAAAGTCTGCTGAGTGCTGACTACACTTACATCTACTTGAGCCTCTTCCTTAGATGACTGAGGTGACAAGGCATCTCTGTTGTTTGTGCCAATGATGGAACTGTCAGACACTGTTCTCTTTCTGTGGTCCCTGTTCCTTGCTACCACTTCCCATCTGTCTTCATCCTTCTCCCCTCTTAACCTCATCAGTTCCTCCCTAGCACTATCCAGTTCAGCCTTAAGGGCACTAATCATCCCTTCCTGTTCAGCTACTGTCCTGTCCCTTGAACATACTCTGCAATACCAAGGAAGAGACCCATTTCCTTCCCCAATTCCCATGCCACTACATTCCCACCAATGTAACCATATGTCACAAGAGCTGCACGGAACCCCAGAACTAACTCTCCTACAGCAGCTCAAATACTTCTCGCTCATGGTTGTTAACAATACTTTTACAAAATTTATCCAGGCAGTAACAGCACTAACCTATTAACTACAGATTACAATCGTCACTAATGTTATGTGGAACACTAAGTAGATATGACACTACTGAATATATTTGTAATGAAAACAACCTAAATTCTTTATTTAATACTTAAGCGAATGTCTTAAATTTTTATGTAAACCTACGCCTAAAGTACGAGGAAACTGGACCTTAGGTTATGTTTTTGTTTGTTTTTGAGAAATGCATTGAAATGAGCGAAACATTCAGTAGATAATATGACACTAATTAACTTTCTTACGGTGTAATATTAACTTAACCGACAGTTATTATAGAATTAACTACATATCTTCACGAGCTCAATATTCAAGCATGTGCGATGTACGCCAGTGCTGCCAACGTGCGTGTGTTCACTGAGGCGTTAGGAATGTGCATTCTGCATATCATCAAATTATCAGGATTTATGTGTCATTGCCTATGAGAATACACACACACACACACACACACACACACACATCTTTCAACGTCTGCTGTAGCGTGGAAGCGAAAACTGAATTCTAACATTTGGCCTCAACGTCTGCTGTAGCGTAGAAGCGAAAACTGAATTCTAACATTTGGCCAAGTGCAACAAATAAACGTGACAGAAATGGAGTACCTGCGATGTATAGCGAATTATTTACTGCCTTGCCACATATGGAGGGAATCTCCGCATGAATTTGAAAACGCTTGGTTAAATTAATGTTTCGGACTTCTTTTCTAAATATAATATTGCTACTATCCACCTAAAGTAAGTTTCTACATGTTTATATGACTGAAAATGTAATAGATTTTGACCATGCCTTTATTACCTAACACCATAAACCAAAGCGCTCTAATTATTTCAAAGGTTAAAAAGACAAGGAAAATAATAATTCTTTAAAGTGCAAATATCTTTTTGTATCATGACAGAATTCTACATTCCGAATGAATGACATGGCTGTGATGAAATTCAACGGATCGTGCGTGCGGATGCGTTTCAGGTTAGCTCTGAGATCAGTTAACCGGACTAGGTGGGTTTTTAAATGCCAGATTTTCTTAAATGTGTTCTCTACCACACGTGGAGTATCTAGCGACCTGCAGTGTCGTGCTCTGTACGTACCCTTTGTTCTCTCTCTTTTGGCTACAGTTTCAGTTATTTCGCCCACATGTCTGCTTTCCTGCAGAGTTAGACGAGGCAAAATATTTCATGGTGGCAGAGAACGAAAGGAACGCTTCAGTTGCGTTCAATAACTTAGTATTGGCATATGTCGGCGCTTCTTTCTTTTTACGGCCTCGTGTTGTGAGCGCTCGCAAAGATATAAAATCAAAATGCGGCCCAATAAATATGGAATATTACATCGGGACATGTCGCAGTATCTTACGGCGTTTCCAATATTTGTATGGGAATGCAATAACGCGACATCGATGATATAAATGCCCGTCGACAATGCTAGCAGGTACTCAATGAATTTTTATTGGACACGGGTTTTTTGCGCGCTGCAATTCTATTTGGAGAAAGTTTTTTCGCATTTGAAGTGCGCAATTAATTAATGTTGACGCAGCATGAGCTGAGCGTTAATTTCCACTAATGTTTCGCTGTAATTAACTTTCCAAATACACTGCACGCTTATTGCTGTTTAAAAATGAAACTGGATCATATATCTTACGTCGCAGTACACAGTCAGATCTTATTAAAAATTCGTTCTAATGTAATTGCACGAAAAAATCAAGTGCCGCATATAATTAGTTGTGATTACTGTTTATCGCGAACTAAGCGCATGTCGTAAACTTCGGATTAGGAAGGTAGAGAATTGAAGGCTCTTACTGCGTGCGGCCCTGGATTTCCTACAAGAAAAGATCTGTGAGTTTTCAAAATATGTTTCGTCTGAAAGGGCACTAATTGCTAGGAACTTTCGCGCAATTTGTTATGGAGTACAGTCTATTGTCGAAAGCCATTAAACTTCATAAGTGGAAATCTGTACCTATATCACGCATCAGGTCTTTGAGGGATCAGCAATATATTAATCATCAACTTCCTGTTAAAAACGGTTCGATAATTCATCTGTTTACTTGTACAGAATTTAATGAAATTATATGACTCTCTTATACATATAAATATATGAATATGATATATCTGCTGTTTGCAAAGGACCGTAATATGCCTTTATATCTGCTTCTCTTCGTACTAATTATTTTATTGCACATTCATATAGATTTATTGCGGTTTTATTTGCTTCGTTGAATACTGTTACGCTCTGGAAGTATCTCCTTTCACCCATCACCTCCACTACAGTACGCACCGGACACATTTACTCTATGATCACTATTGCACAGAGATCAGTAATCAGTGCTTCGTGTGAGTTATTGTTCATTTTGCGTTTACATAACGCATCATAGCTTCTGCTAACAATGAGACTGATACACAGTCGTTAACATTAAAATCTACAGGAAGTATCTGCTTAAACTGTGCCTAATATTGCAACTAAACAAAGTTCTTGAAAAATTAACCACAATCGGCTGTTGTATGATCCTTGTACCATAGGTTTCACGACGTTAGAGTTGTATCTTCAGGTCCATCTAAATAAAGAAGAATAGCACTTGGGGGAATTAAACACACAAAAATTTTTCGTATGTTTAATTCCCCCATGTGCTCTTCTACTTCATTTAGATGTACCTGAAGATGTAACTCTAACACTGTGAAACTGGTAGTTTCATCAAAGTATCATACAACAGCTGTTTGCTTTTCAAGAACGCATACCTTTATCTGGGGATACCCATATTATAAAGTTTGCTACATCGATTGATTGCGTCATTACAATACGATAATTACTCTTGCTCCAAATACGACTACCAAATTGTAACGAATGATAATACATCGCTCCACATCCTGCCTTACTCTCATTTAATTATATTACAGTAAAATCGTTAATATAATTTATGCACAGAACTCAAATGTAACCGCCTCAATCGTCACTTAACACTATGTATGTATGCACTCTAAACTATGAGGCGGTTAGGCTAATGTGAGGACGGGCCAGAAGTTCCTAGTCTGGCCATGATAAACTAGTGAAAAAATAAACAAAAGAAAACAGTACACGAATGACTGTACATCTACGTACATATTCTGCAAAGCACTGTATATTGTATGTTAGAGTTTTGTCCGACTCAAATCGCGTATGGAACGCAGGAAGGATGACTATCTAAAGGCCTATAAGTGCGCTGTAATTGTGTTTTTACTCCATAAGGGAGCGATGGGTATTCGGGAGGCAGGAGGGAGGTAAAGTATTCTTATATTTATGGATTGATCACCTATCTGGCTTCTGAAACCTTTTAAATAAGTCTTCACGAGACAGTTGGCATCTATCATCAAGCTTCTACCAATTCAGGCTTTTCATTATTTTCGTAACCTTTTCCCGTACAGCAAACTGCAGCCCCACAGTTTATCATCATCACCACAGATACCCGAACCCAGAGATATGATCTATGATTTTTTTCGCTCCGAATTTGTTTTTAGATCAATACTGTCTTGCACACTCTCTTCCATCATAGTTGCCTTAGTGAACGGACGGAATAAAAGATCGTGTCTCATGATGTTATTTTAAATTAGCTGAATTACACGAACACATTCTTAGCTTTTATTATTTAATTTACCCTTTCTCCTCATTTGACGACATTTAATATTTTTCAGCAGATATTCGTTGTTGGTCGTCTTAATACGGAGAGGCAATGTATCGGCCGCCATGTTTTCAGTATTAAGTGCTCACAGAACGTTTAAGAAAACGAACCGTCTTCATTAAATTGCATGATAACGAAGACCGATTCCGGTTTATGAGCGTCATTTTACCACATCTGTTGTGGATGACTTACGTTTCTTTAAGATTCTCCCAATGAATTTCAGCCTAACATTTTCTTTTCTCACAGTTTCCTTTATGCAGTCATACTACTCCTTGGCCTTTCGGGGTAGTTAAGGATAGGCAAACCTACGTTTCTAGCATTTGTAGACTTAGAGAAAGTTTTTGACAATGTTGACTGGAATACTCTCTTTCAAATTCTAAAGGTGGCAGGGGTAAAATACAGGGAGCGAAAGGTTATTTACGATTTGTACAGAAACCAGATGGCAGTTATAAGAGTCGAGGGGGCATAAAGGGAAGCAGTGATTGGGAAGGGAGTGAGACAGAGTTTTATCCTCTCCCCGATGCTATTTAATCTGTATATTGAGCAAGCAGTAAAGGAAACAAAAGAAGAATTCGGAGTAGGTATTAAAATCCAGGGAGAAGAAATAAAAACTTTGAGGTTCGCCGATGACATTGTAATTCTGTCAGAGACAGCAAAGGACTTGGAAGAGCAGTTGAACGGAATGGACAGTGTCTTGAAACGAGGATATAAGATGAACATCAACAAAAGAAAAACGAGGATAATGGAATGTAGTCGAACTAAGTCGGGTGATGCTGGGGGAGTTAGATTAGGAAATGAGACACTCAAAGTAGTAAAGGAGTATTGCTATTTGGGGGACAAAATAACTGATGATGGTCGAAGTAGAGAGGATATAAAATGTAGACTGGCAATGGCAAGGAAAGCGTTTCTGAAGAAGAGAAATTTGTTAACATCGAGTATAGATTTAAGTGTCAGGAAGTCGTTTCTGAAAGTATTTGTATGGAGTGTAGCCATGTATGGAAGTGAAACATGGACAATAAATAGTTTGGACAAGAAGAGAATAGAAGCTTTCGAAATTTGGTGCTACAGAAAAATGTTGAAGATTAGGTGGGTAGATCCCCGTAACTAACGAGGAGGTATTGAATAGAATTGGGGAGAAGAGAAGTTTGTGGCACAACTTGACTAGAAGAAGGGATCGGTTGGTAGGACATGTCCTGAGGCATCAAGGGATCACAAATTTAGCATTGGAGGGCAGCGTGGAGGGTAAAAATCGTAGAGGCAGACCAAGAGATGAATACACTATGCAGATTCAGAAGGATGTAGGTTGCAGTAGGTACTGGGAGATGAAGGAGCTTGCACAGGATAGAGCTGCATCAAACCAGTCTCAGGACTGAAGACCACAACAAAAACAACTGTTTCCAGTGATTAGTCGCACATAGTGTAATAGCACTGTATTGGATCTTTTCACTAATTCTTGAGCAATACACTACACTTATTTACGTTCGTAGGCAACTGCCGGTCCCTGAGCAAACTGTCGATCTTCCGTAGCTCTTCTTGTAATTCGTAAAGGCTTGTGCAGTTTCTACTTCCTTGTAGGTAACAGCATTATCTGAGAACAGCCTTATGGAGCTCCTGACGTTATCCAACTAGACCATTAATACAAAATATAAATGACTATCTTGCCCCCCTCCGGAAATTACTTCAACATCTGTAGAGTTTGTTTCGTTAAGAACGGTGTGTTGCGATCTATCTACAGGGAAGATCTGAATACAGTCGCAGATCCGTCTGGCACTGGGTAAGACGGAAGTTTGTTAATTAAACAACAGAGTACGGAACTGTATTTGAAATGCCTTCTGGAAATCAAGGAACATGGCGTCATTCTGGGCGCTGAAGTCAACGGACCTCTGGATCTCATGGACGAACACAGTGAGCTGAATTTTACAAGACCTCTGTTTACAGAACATCAGTTGATTTTTATAGAGGAGATCTTTTTTCTCTAAGAACGTCATAGTGCGGGAGCGTAGGGCGTTGTCCATAATTATACAGGAGACAGATCTCAACGGTATCGGCATGTAATTAAAAGCATCTCTTCTACCACCCTTGAAGGACAACGATCTGCATTTCCTTCTTTTCCAAATTGAGAACCGTTGTTTTTTCACAAAACTGAACCACTAAAAAAAACGGAAATTTTTAGGAAGCACATTTTATTGAATTACTTCAGCAATATACATTGATGGCGTGTTACAATATTATATGTCACAAATAAACTCCAGATATATAGTAAAAGGGTGGAAAAACATTAATATAAGGTTTCACTTGCAAATAAAAATATGTAAGAATTATGAATTTTTCCCAAAACTGAACATCTACAGATTAAATATTTTGTAGCATTACTTTATAGGTTATTTTAACCTACCAAACTGATAATAATTTAACAAACTGTTTCATTATGATACTGAACCCCCCCCATGAACCATGGACCTTGCCGTTGGTGGGGAGGCTTGCGTGCCTCAGCGATACAGATAGCCGTACCGTAGGTGCAACCACAACGGAGGGGTATCTGTTGAGAGGCCAGACAAACGTGTGGTTCCTGAAGAGGGGCAGCAGCCTTTTCAGTAGTTGCAAGGGCAACAGTCTGGATGATTGACTGATCTGGGCTTGTAACAATAACCAAAACGGCCTTGCTGTGCTGGTACTGCGAACGGCTGAAAGCAAGGGGAAACTACAGCCGTAATTTTTCCCGAGGGCATGCAGCTTTACTGTATGATTACATGATGATGGCGTCCTCTTGGGTAAAATATTCCGGAGGTAAAATAGTCCCCCATTCGGATCTCCGGGCGGGGACTACTCAAGAGGATGTCGTTATCAGGAGAAAGAAAACTGGCGTTCTACGGATCGGAGCGTGGAATGTCAGATCCCTTAATCGGGCAGGTAGGTTAGAAAATTTAAAAAGGGAAATGGATAGGTTGAAGTTAGATATAGTGGGAATTAGTGAAGTTCGGTGGCAGGAGGAACAAGACTTCTGGTCAGGTGACTACAGGGTTATAAACACAAAATCAAATAGGGGTAATGCAGGAGTAGGTTTAATAATGAATATGAAAATAGGAATGCGGGTAAGCTACTACAAACAGCATAGTGAACGCATTATTGTGGCCAAGATAGATACGAAGCCCACACCTACTACAGTAGTACAAGTTTATATGCCAACTAGCTCTGCAGATGACGAAGAAATTGAAGAAATGTATGATGAAATAAAAGAAATTATTCACATTGTGAAGGGAGACGAAAATTTAATAGTCATGGGTGACTGGAATTCGAGTGTAGGAAAAGGGAGAGAAGGAAACATAGTAGGTGAATATGGATTGGGGGACAGAAATGAAAGAGGAAGCCGGCTGGTAGAATTTTGCACAGAGCACAACATAATCATAACTAACACTTGGTTTAAGAATCATGAAAGAAGGTTGTATACATGGAAGAACCCTGGAGATACTAAAAGGTATCAGATAGATTATATAATGGTAAGACAGAGATTTAGGAACCAGGTTTTAAATTGTAAGACATTTCCAGGGGCAGATGTGGACTCTGACCACAATCTATTGGTTATGACCTGTAGATTAAAACTGAAGAAACTGCAAACAGGTGGGAATTTAAGGAGATGGGACCTGGATAAACTGAAAGAACCAGAGGTTGTACAGAGATTCAGGGAGAGGATAAGGGAGCAATTGACAGGAATGGGGGAAATAAATAGAGTAGAAGAAGAATGGGTAGCTTTGAGGGATGAAGTAGTGAAGGCAGCAGTGGATCAAGTAGGTAAAAAGACGAGGGCTAGTAGAAATCCTTGGGTAACAGAAGAAATATTGAATTTAATTGATGAAAGGAGAAAATATAAAAATGCAGTAAGTGAAACAGGCAAAAAGGAATACAAACGTCTCAAAAATGAGATCGACAGGAAGTGCAAAATGGCTAAACAGGGATGGCTAGAGGACAAATGTAAGGATGTAGAGGCCTATCTCACTAGGGGTAAGATAGATACCGCCTACAGGAAAATTAAAGAGACCTTTGGAGATAAGAGAACGACTTGTATGAATATCAAGAGCTCAGATGGAAACCCAGTTCTAAGCAAAGAAGGGAAAGCAGAAAGGTGGAAGGAGTATATAGAGGGTCTATACAAGGGCGATGTACTTGAGGACAATATTATGGAAATGGAAGAGGATGTAGATGAAGATGAAATGGGAGATACGATACTGCGTGAAGAGTTTGACAGAGCACTGAAAGACCTGAGTCGAAACAAGGCCCCCGGAGTAGACAATATTCCATTGGAACTACTGACGGCCGTGGGAGAGCCAGTCCTGACAAAACTCTACCATCTGGTGAGCAAGATGTATGAAACAGGTGAAATACCCTCAGACTTCAAGAAGAATATAATAATTCCAATCCCGAAGAAAGCAGGTGTTGACAGATGTGAAAATTACCGAACTATCAGCTTAATAAGTCACAGCTGCAAAATACTAACACGAATTCTTTACAGACGAATGGAAAAACTAGTAGAAGCCAACCTCGGGGAAGATCAGTTTGGATTCCGTAGAAACACTGGAACACGTGAGGCAATACTGACCTTACGACTTATCTTAGAAGAAAGATTAAGGAAAGGCAAACCTACGTTTCTAGCATTTGTAGACTTAGAGAAAGCTTTTGACAATGTTGACTGGAATACTCTCTTTCAAATTCTGAAGGTGGCAGGGGTAAAATACAGGGAGCGAAAGGCTATTTACAATTTGTACAGAAACCAGATGGCAGTTATAAGAGTCGAGGGACATGAAAGGGAAGCAGTGGTTGGGAAGGGAGTAAGACAGGGTTGTAGCCTCTCCCCGATGTTGTTCAATCTGTATATTGAGCAAGCAGTAAAGGAAACAAAAGAAAAATTCGGGGTAGGTATTAAAATTCATGGAGAAGAAATAAAAACTTTGAGGTTCGCCGATGACATTGTAATTCTGTCAGAGACAGCAAAGGACTTGGAAGAGCAGTTGAATGGAATGGACAGTGTCTTGAAAGGAGGATATAAGATGAACATCAACAAAAGCAAAACAAGGATAATGGAATGTAATCTAATTAAGTCGGGTGATGCTGAGGGAATTAGATTAGGAAATGAGGCACTTAAAGTAGTAAAGGAGTTTTGCTATTTGGGGAGCAAAATAACTGATGATGGTCGAAGTAGAGAGGATATAAAATGTAGGCTGGCAATGGCAAGGAAAGCGTTTCTGAAGAAGAGAAATTTGTTAACATCCAGTATTGATTTAAGTGTCAGGAAGTCATTTCTGAAAGTATTCGTATGGAGTGTAGCCATGTATGGAAGTGAAACATGGACGATAAATAGTTTGGACAAGAAGAGAATAGAAGCTTTCGAAATGTGGTGCTACAGAAGAATGCTGAAGATTAGATGGGTAGATCACATAACTAATGAGGAAGTATTGAATAGGATAGGGGAGAAGAGAAGTTTGTGGCACAACTTGACCAGAAGAAGGGATCGGTTGGTAGGACATGTTCTGAGGCATCAAGGGATCACCAATTTAGTATTGGAGGGCAGCGTGGAGGGTAAAAATCGTAGAGGGAGACCAAGAGATGAATACACTAAGCAGATTCAGAAGGATGTAGGTTGCAGTAGGTACTGGGGGATGAAAAAGCTTGCACAGGATAGAGTAGCATGGAGAGCTGCATCAAACCAGTCTCAGGACTGAAGACCACAACAACAACATGATACTGAACTCCATTAGTTTCATTCTCATGTCCACCGGAAGACTCTGTGCCCATCCCACAGAATTCTCTGGCTTTTTCTGTTGATGTATCGAAAACTCTCTTTAGAGACTTGCGTTGTTTCTAGGTTTTATTACAGCTGATCAGTCAATGTCCTTGAAACTATCTGCGCTGGTTTTCTTCATTTCTACAATGGTCGGAGAGGAAAGGCATGATATGTTGAGTCTGAAGATGGCACTATCTCGTGTGTAATTTAATATAAAAAATTACTCTTGCTTCAGATGTTTTGAATGACTGCATGCTTTTAATTAATCTGACGAAATAAAACTAAGAACACAAAATTCCGTATTTGGGCTTTCACTGTGTCATATTTTATTTCGCTGCAAGTAGGATCACTGGCGACTGAAGAGATGGTTTCGATCCGCTTACTGACTTAACGTAAGACCAAAACTTGCTAGGATATCTAGTCGAATAGTTTGGCAAAGTTTTACTTTCAAATTCAGTGAGTGCCTCTCCCACTGCTCTTCTTACGCTCACTTTGCGTCATTGAGATTTTGTTTGTCTACTCCGCTTTGATTTCGATTCAATAGGGGACGAAGTTCTCATTTTTTTCCGCGGAGAATACGGGGAACATCTCGAAACAAATGAGACCGTGGTTCTAATCTCGGCTGGGATGAATTAGGGTACTGGTGCTATCTGCGGAATACGGAAAACATATTAATGTGCTCACATTCCGAGCTATTAGACTCCACGTTAACGCACACCGTAAATGAACACGGACGTAATCTGTGAGAACTCCTGTTGCAGTCAGATTTGATGAGGCACGCTTCGCCGCCGCTAGTTTTACGGTAGCGGACTTAGTGCCCTGAAAATGTCATTAGGCCGGTAATTACAGCTAGTAACGAGGCTGTCAGTAACAGCAGCCGTGAAACGCCCATTTGCTCACTGGTGTGACGCAGTCCTTCCTGCAAACAGACGTTCTTGGGGTCCCGTAGCTCGCTGGACTACGTCAGCATGAAGAATTAATACCAACACAAATACTAGTCTCGTAATGTTAAAGAAACTTCGTCCACAGGCAACAACTGTTCATTTTCTTCATTTTTACATGTAATTCAACAAACTATCGTCAGTGCTGTCCTACAAGTTGAAACAGTATGCCGAACATGGGAAACATCAGCCAAGACGTATGGATAGTTTCTCAACACAACTTTTTACGAATTAAACTAATTTCATCAGAGATTTAGCTGTTACATTAAATACAAGGATCATGGTGTAGTTGCACGTCACTCGTTTGCGGTAAGACTTAGTTCTGAATGGAGACTTCATCGAGAATCGTTAAAATTTGTTTCCGTGTGCGTTTGGATCGCCTATGCCTTCCTGTATTTCAGTTGTACTTTTCATCACGACCATACACCAACAAAATTAAGTATTGAGAAATATATAATACTTTGCCTAATAAGGCTGTTACTGCAAGTACTCTTTTAAATTCACATTCTATGTAACGCCGTGAACTGTGACACACACTACGCTGACATTCTGAATAGAAGTAGCATTAGTTAAGTTCTGCTAATAGGAGTTACCCTCAAACTGGAAATAGCCTTGCCGTAAGAGGGCGGAGCAGAGAAGAGGAAGAAGATTCTGGACACCCTATTGTCTTTAAATGGGAAACTGCTCCCAAATGTGGAAGACTCAGAGAATATCAGTGGCATAAGAATGCAGGATGCAATGGAAACCACCACATTAAACGACCCGTGTTGCCCGGATTTGAATGCGCGCCACGATTTGAGTTGCGCGCCACAGGCTACCCAGCCAATCAGAAGCCGCGCGGCAGCCAGCGCGGCGGACAAGTCCGCTTCAAGGTCACCCGCCAAGTGAGGACCAAGAGTAAGTTCCCTCTCCTAAACTCAGTAGACCACCCAAATAGTACGTATACTGTTTAATTAAGTTATTTTTAAAGAATTATTCGTTATCAACGCCTTAATCTCCATAAGAATAACACAGACCGGAAGTGAATTATTCTGCAACACGGATCAAGTAAATATACGGGACGCTGAAAATTAAAACTACGAATCAAGGTCACGAGCAACAATCGTTCAACAATGAAGTAACCCGTTTAATACATTTCTTCCTATTACATCTTGTTTCTAGAGAACCTTCCATATTAATTTTTCTGTGTGGGAATCTCCTATAAATAGTTTCGATTAATCGATATAAGCACTGCAGCAATGCCTTTGCATAGTTTCTCTAGCGGTTCTAACTCTATGGAGTTCAATTTTTGCAATCTACCAATAGGATTCGTCTGCAGGTGTCAGACCATAAGCTTCTGTTCATTTGAAAGAGTATTCGTCACTCTCGTTTCTGACTTCGGATGGCTAGTCGAGTCTGTGCTATGTTGCGCTGTTGAGAGGAAGACTAGCTCTGTTTGGTGGAGATCCATGTTGTCGTCCGAATTCTTAAGACGACTAAAGAATCGGGCGAGACTACTTCAATTTATTTACCGTGACGAAACTTACAGAGAGCAGTGATGTCAGTATGACACTGCTTAGCTGCCATTGATCCGCGAGTAACAATGAGACGATGTGTTTGGGTGTCGTGAAATGGAATCTCACAGGTTGCTTATATTTGGTTGAATGGAAGCTGGCTACAGCATCACAAATTATGTTTTCTCTTCTTTGGGTTGTAAACTCAAGGATGTCGCCCCCTTTCGTGAAGTATAAAATAATTTTTGCTTCTTGAAGAAGTGTGAGTGAGATACGAACATGATGTTCTGTTTGTCGTGAATGCAATCTTGTATTTATAGGATAGAGTTCGTATGCTGGTTTTTATGTCTGTTTATTTATGTTTTTTTTCTAATTCTTTCATGTTTGTTTCAAAGATACTTGGTCATTCCTTGTTATTTAATGCTGGAGATCGTGCCACGTTGCATGGTAGCCACCATGTTACTGATGTGAGCTCTCTTAACTACTCGTAAATATTCGAATGGATAGGCAATCAACTGTTGGACTGCCACTAAGAAATGTTAGTAATAGATGGTTCGTCTTTGCATGATTTTAGGTTCCAGGTGCAAAAGGTAGGTCGACTAGTACTGTTTTGGTGACTTCTGTTTGTAATCCATTGCGTAATGTAATCTTTTCTATCATTGTGGTGTTACGTAGGAATGAGAATAGGGATTTAGTTGCTCACTTAGATGTTTAGTCGTTTTTGTGCATCAAATTTGTGTTACTGAATTGAAGAAACATTCTCGTAGCACAGATGGACGCTACAACCACAAGGCTTGATTTAGTTTACTGTCTTTACGTATCACACTCACTGTGCAATGTCGAGGTATGAGATTTGCAGGCCCATTTGGCCCTCGGTGCCGAATTCATGAAATTATGTATGTATGTAATTGTTTCGATTCAAGTTTAAGAGTCAGATAGGGGTTTTCAAATTGTTTTAATACAGCATTAGAAGTAAAAATTTTGCGTATCTTGAAAGTATCAGGGCTTGATCTTCGCTGCTTATCAGAGTAGTTCTTCCTTTTTGAAACACAAAGATAAGTCTTTCAAGGCTCATCCAATTGTAAAGTACCATTATCGATATCCTTACTAACAATCGCCAAGTCAGCTACTTATTGTGACTGCTACTCCGTGGGCTCATAGAAGATTGTAGACGGGACAGTTTCGCGCCAACGGTCGGGGAGTTCCCTATTACGCTGCGCGCACTTGGGAGAAGCTAGAAAGGGATCACTGGATTCCAAGTGGCCGAAGGTGATGGTGGAACTGCGACACCGAAGTGGAATAAATTATTACAGTTGAGGAAATATTAGTTCGATTGAGAATACGATAAGTATCGTGAGTAAAGGAGGCGTTTATGTGTTTTGTGGATTTATGAGAGGCACAGGAAGTTATAATTAATAAAAGAAGGTCATGGAGTAATACGTGACTGGCAGCCAGTGATGGCGCCTGGTAGTTTGTGTAGTGTAAAGATGGCATTATTGTTTGGTTAATGGAAGAAGCATGTAACTCACTGAAGAGGTAGAGAGATAGAGAGAGACAGAGTTCAGAAGCATCTTTTAACTGTCTCAGTTACATGGTGAATCTTCTCATTATAGCCATACAGAATGAGTGATGTGAGACTGTGTGTGACTGACTAGGGACCAGATGTTTGCATCAAAGATGAATAAACACTATTGAAATTGAGTGTCTTCTACCATTCAAGTACTGTCGTTAAACATAGACCCCTGTATGTAGAGGAAGAAATGCATACATAGCTTCAGGCAACCGTAATATTCAGATGCCGCTTACATGTCTGACGCAAACGCCATCCGTTTCACTCGTTCGATTTCTATTAAAACTGAGTGAACTGATAGTATTAAAATATACATAAAGTAATTAAGGGGGTTTACGAAGTTTATTTATACAGCATGCAGTCGTCCAAAATTATCTCGTGGTTCTATTTCATCTTCTGAAAAAGAAAAAAAAACAAAAAAAAAACAGAGGTAAACTAGTTCACGATTTGGATTTCCTGAGGAGGACGGCCGACGCGGGGGCTATCACAAGGATGAACGCCATTACCACTCCACACTGAAGTGGGCTATCGTAATTGGCAGGTAGCAACTGCTGAATGTTTTTAACTGTGCATATAAACCCATCAGGTTACCCATCCATCTACTTTTCAAAGCAGTATTGTTCTTCACCAGTACATATTATTTGAACACCTGCGAGTCGAGACGTGTCAATATTAGCTTAGCACCAGGCATTGAGTTTTCTGTTGTAATTGATCTAGAGAATGTGTAGCAACGTAGGAAGATTCTGCTCACTTTAGAAGTGGAAGAGCTCGTGCAAAAACCGATCGTACATCGAGAGTCAACTAAGTAGTGAGTACAACCCACAAGATGTCAACATCAACATTTTCTTCAACATCGGCAGCGCCAGCACCAGCACCAGCAGTGACAGGCCGACCGCTGTGACCGAGCGGTTCTAGGCGCTTCAGTCCGGAAGCGCGCTGCTTCTGCGGTCGCAGGTTCGAATCCTGCCTCGGGCATGGATGTGTGCGGTGCCCTTAGGTTAGTAAGGTTTAAGTAGTTCTAAGTCTAGGGGACTGATGACCTCAGATGTTAAGTCCCATAGTGCTTAGAGCCATTTCAACCAACAGTGACAGCAACAGCTTCATCTGCTGTGTTTAGTGCGTCGATAGTAAACATGTTTGCTACCACAACACTACAGCTGGTAGACCAAGAGATGATGTATAATGTATTTTTATAAAAGCAAAGTGTCACAAACATCGAGAGTTTACACGGAGCAGTATGTTTCTCTGTTGACCAAATATGTCAGTTAAGTGATAATGTCAAAAATACACTGAATGGCATTGTGAAAAGTGTAATGCAGCTTTGCCTATCTGTGTGTCCCACTTTGGATGATTGGACAGCTACATGTGAACAAAAACGTACATACTGAATGTAACACGTATGAAAAGCAATTACTTGAAAAATGTTGTAGTATGGCAAACGGTCGTGATGAAAGCGGAAAAAGAATGAATATGTATTAAAATAGAGGAAAAAAAGAAAAAGTAAGAACAGACACAGAATTAATTTAACAATATGTTCCGTGTGATATTTTTATCACAGCAGATGATCGCCACGTAAACTAAGTTGTCAGTAATACACAAGACACTGCCACTGCACCGCCGTTCTAGCCTGGAAGTTTATGTGGTCCTTTCCCTCTCTCTGCAAAACTTTCAGAGGTAAATACTATCTGTACAAGACTTAGTGACTCTCTCTACCCTAACTTCATTTCGCAGAAGTGGGAAGAGATCGATAGACATCGTGTTGCTTCTCACAGCTGCAAGTGTTTGCGTATTTGAACTCTTCAACAGGTTTAAATTAAATTTGTATTCATTATTATAAATAAGTCCCAGATATGAACGTGAGCGAATTTTCAAGGTGCTTTCACAAAACCTTGTCACTTTCGTGTGACATTTATACCATAGCACATGATCGTCATGAAACATACAAAAATTTGGCAGCGATGGTGAGTCAATTGGACTTGCCATGAGCAACAAATTTTTTTTATAATCTATTTAGTTACTAAGTCTACAGTCACAGAAGTATATACATTATTGATAAGTGCAGAACATGTTAAGAAATGAAATACAGTGCACACTCACTGAGTTCAGAACATACTAGGAAATGACAAAATGTATACGCAATGAGTACAAAATATATTAACAAATAACATAAAGTGCACACGCACTGTATAAGTCTTTAGAATTTTTTACAAGAACTGAATACATTAACAAATGAAAAAGTGCACACGCACTGTAAAAGTCTTTAGCTTATTTAGGACAACTGATCATATTAACAAATGAAGTGAAGTGCACACGCACTGTAAAAGTCTTTAGCATTTTTTTTACAAGAACTGAATACATTAACAAATGAAAAAGTGCACACGCACTGTAAAAGTCTTTAGCATTTTACAAGAATTTAAATGCCCTGTATAAGTCTTTACCATTTTACTGTAAAAGTCTTTAGCATTTTTTTTTACAAGAACTGAATACATTAACAAATGAAAAAGTGCACACGCACTGTAAAAGTCTTTAGCATTCTACAAGAATTTAAACGCACTGTATAAGTCTTTACCATTTTACAAGAACTAGGAAAGGAATGGGGAGGATTGCATCATGGTTGTAGCACAGTAGGTTGCACGTAGCTGCACTGAAAGTCCATATCTTTCTACAAAAGCACAACACCAAGTGAGACAATTTGAATTTCTCTTCCCTGAAGTATTTATCAGTGTAGCCAAGACACTGAAATGTTGTATTAATATTGTATGTTATCATTTTGGTAGTACATTAGGTACACCAAACAGTAGGACCATAATGACATCTCCATTGTTTAAGGTGGTGGACAGCTTGATATGTCAACACCACATTCTTGTAGAATCCATACACTCACATCAACAGAGAATTAGTACAAAAACCAAATATAGTGCTCCATGATCATGAGGATGGACAGGACATACGGATATTGCAGTAATTGCTGGTAATTAGGTCAGAAGGTGAAGGATACATTACGTCTTATGCTAGTCATCATAGAATTACACTAGTGTATCAACCGACCTGAATAATTATTAGCTCTCGTAAAAGAGGGGCACGATTTTATTGTTACCTCAAAAGAATGGATGGAAATAGGTTATTCAAAAATATATTTCTCTTTTTTGATTCAAAACCCAAATCTACGATGCCGTGGTTTAAAAACACCAAAGAAAACCTCCAGATGCTACATATCAAGCCCGAAGATACTTTGAGAGAGTTCTTTTCCGAAAGAAGATAGTAACAAATGGAATAATCCGAGGCGAGCAACCGAAAGGAAGACTCGTTGTCCTTTGGACAGAAGAGCGCAAGTAGGCCCACTCACAACGAATGAGGGAAATCTGGCTCAGAAGAAAGCCAAGCTCAGTGCCAAGTGCGACAAGACTTAACGTGTTCATATATGGCCCCAACGAATAAATAAATAGTGATATATGTAAAAATGCTGAAAATGAACTGGAGACAGCCGGCCAGAGTGGCCGAGCGGTTCTAGGCGCTACAGTCTGGAACCGCGCGACCGCTACGGTCGCAGGTTCGAATCCTGCCTCGGGCATGGATGTGTATGATGTCCTTAGGTTAGTTAGGTTTAAGTAGTTCTAAGTTCTAGGGGACTGATGACCTTAGCAGTTAAGTCCCATAGTGCTCAGAGCCATTTGAACCAGTTGAACTAGAGACTAAGAAAAAACAGATAAAACTGACAGAAAATGTTAACCGGCAAAGCACTAATGGCCAAAAGAGAAATGCGAAGCTGAAGAAGCCTGCATGGCTAGAACAAAGGAAAATGTCGCCAGTAGCAAAACAAAAGAGACGGAGAAAACCAACGCAAAAAAATGGTTCAAATGGCTCTGAGCACTATGGGACTTAACATCTGAGGTCATCAGTCCCCTAGAACTTAGAACTACTTAAACCTAACTAACCTAAGGACATCACACACATCCATGCCCGAGGCAGGATTCGAACCTGCGACCGTTGCGGTCGCTCGGCTCCAGACTGTAGCGCCCAGAACCGCACGGCCACTCCGGCCGGCCTGAAGTTCCAACCAAAATTCTTCCACTCGTCGTGTTGTTTTCTGGACAGGCACGTTGTGACCATTTAATCCAGTTAACATCTTGAAGTTAGATACTGTAGTAATGTCACTAGACGTTGCACAAATTATGCACTTCACATTTTCAGTTTTTTGCTAAATATAGCTCACCTAAATGTTCGTAGTTACTTATCAAAGAAATCGTTCATCGCGTTTACAAAGGTACGATGCATGATGAATGTCATTAACAGTTTCTTTCACATAGGTTTCTGCGTAGTTGCAGACTTAGTAATGTACGTTAATGTCCGTGAACAGTCGTTCACTATGCATTTTTTTTTTTTAAGTTTTTCATGTTTTGGCACTCGTTATGGTTCAAATTTTCACATAGTAACAGTTACATTATACATCATTTTTTTAAAAAAACATAAGTAATCATACATATACACGTCACATATTTTCTTAGCATAAACATAATACAGTTACACATAAACATGTTTACATCATCATTACATAGCTATAAATTATTACATTATGTCACATTTGATTACATGAATTGCAGATATTTACGTTCTCTTTAACGGTTTTGCTGGGATTTTATCGATGTTTTTTGTGATGTCATCTGAAATTAAGATAGGTTAGACACAACATTCATTACATCATTAGGCAAGACCAGGCGTTTTCACTACTCAATAAATATTCAAAATAATAAGGTGCGTGTGTGTATAGCGTCTGTGTGGCCTTGGCTACTGGCAGATGCTTTTCTTGCTGAGAGATGTGCGTCTAATCTATTTCTCGAAGTAAAAGATCGCTTCACAGATGACGTCTGTCGGTTCGTCAGGTGTCATACCAAGTCAGTGGTACCTACAGTCACAAATGTTCCGTGAAAAATTAATATATCATTCACTGCTACGTAATCATAAATTTTACTTTAATATTCAGTCTTCTCGGTGGTGCCACGGCGTTGAAAGAAAAGTTCTTCTGTCTTCAGCTGCGTCACTGGAACCGCTGAAATGAAAATTTCTATACTACTTATTATCTGTGTTGTAGCAAACACAGTTTTGCGAGTTGCTTAGCAATGTTTTCATGGGTATGACTTTGACATTATTTAGCATGAAATGCTCTAAGATCTCGGTGTGCGTATAGCCCAATAATTTTGTTAGTTCTAGGATGTTGTAACAGATACGCACCAGGATGCGGTATGTTAACAATTATATAAGGTCCTTCATATAGCAGACGCCACTTAGCATTGCGTCGTTTGAGTGCTACAGATTTATGATGAGTACGAAGTAGTACAAGCATTCCTACCTTGAATTTCTGTTTTCTTTTTATTATGTTTATGTGATGTTTGTTTCGTATCTGTGCGTGATGTGTCAGTGTAGTCAATACTTCTTTTATTTTCTGTTCAGGTGTGATTTCCTTGTCTGACAACTTAGGTAATGGTTCTATCCATTGATCGTTCTGTTTGCAATTGAACATGATCTCGTTAGGTGTGTAATTTGTACTGTAAATATTTAAGTTATTGTGTACGTCTTCGAAAAGACTTAGGTAAGACACCCAATTAGTATGTTTTGATGAAATATAGGTCCTCATGAATCGGTTTAGTTCTCGGAAAAGTCTCTCAGTCACGTTACATTGTGGACTAAACCTTGAAATAAATACACTTTTAATGTTATTGTCCTTCAAGAAATTTCTCCATTTGTACCCAGAGTAGTATGCTGCATTATCTGACAGAATTGCTTTAGGTTTTCCCACGTGCGTCAGGTAATCACTTGAGAATCTTCGTATTATAGCATTTGCAGTGGCGGATTTTAAAGCATAAAGTTTTACATGTTTAGAAAATATATCGTAAAAAGCTAAGATATATTTGACGCCTCCAGAGCTTGCTGGATGCGGTCCACTGATGTCAGTACACAGAATTTCCAGGGGTCTACTCGGTAAAATAGAATGTAAATCTGTTTTTGTGGATAAATTCTGAGGTTTTGATTTTTGACATATGACACATGTTTTCAGTTCCCTGTAAATTTTTCTTCTCATATTGCTAAAATAACAGTATGTGCTGAGCTTTGCCAAACACTTTTTCGTCCCATAATGACCCCAAACTAAGTGTGTGTGCCAAATCAAATTACGTTCAGACTCTTTGGGAATGCATACACACCAGTTAGTAGCATTTGGATGTCGGCGATAAAATAACACATCATTGTGTAACTTGTAATACCTAGTCAAAGGATGATAGTGTTTTTCTACCAGTAATGTTATTATCTTATACCAGTGAGGATCAGATTTTTGTAATTTTGCCATGTTTCTGTACATATCAATTTAATATTGGTGATACTGCTTGTCTTGCATTAAGAGAATCCTGTAGTCATTTATATTTTCTAAGTCACTGTTGATTTCATTCATACCTTGTGGAAGTCTAGACAAAGCGTCTTGCCAAAATGAATTAGCGAGATCTATTGTGGAAATATATTTTGCATCTAGAAATTCTGTAATTGCTCTTCTAAATTTTCGGGTTTTGTGTGAACCGGTAAAATTATTTCATTAATTGCTCGTGCGTCTAACACTAGCCTAATGCTACCATTTGTTTTTTTGACAACAAGTAGAGGACTACAAGTAAGGTGAGGTGGATGATTCAATGACCTTTCAGTCTAACATTTGTTTTAATTCTTGCTACACAGCAGGTCGTTGAGATAACGGTACGTTATATGTCTTGTGGTAGAAGATCTTGTGAGGCTTAACTTCAATCTTGTACACATACGTGTTGATAACACCTAATCGTTTGGTAAAAACTTGTAAATATTTGGATAACACTTCCTGTAGTTTCATACGTTCATGTACACTGAGAGCTGTAGCTTCATTTATCTAATGATCAAGCAATGTTTTCAAGTCCATTAGCTCTGTGTCAGATGAGTGTGTGTGCGTATCTTGAATGTCATTGTCAAGTACTAACTGAACCTTGTACCCTGTACAGCGTTTGTCATGCTTTAGAGTTCTCCTGTCCAAATCAATAATAATTACACTGCCTTTATCATTTAAAATACATTTACCTTTGGAGAAGTCTATAATGCAGTCCTTCTCGCTCATAATATCTATTCCTAATATGCAATTTGCCACAAGGTTTTGTACAACCAGGAATGGCCATTGTACGGTTCCATTACCTATTTTAATGTTTACAAAAACTTGCTTCGTAACCCTACATGACTTATTACCTAGAGCAGTAGTTATTTTACAGTTTTGGGCGGGAAACTCAGGCACAGGCTCCAATTCACACATCTTTCTATAGAAATTAAAAGACAAAACGCTCACAGCTGCACCTGTATCTAAGATAATAGTAGTTGGAATCCCACCTACTACACCATTAGTAGATGCTAAAACAATTTCATTTGTGTTTGAACGACATTGTGTACTGTCTTGCAAAAGTTCATCTGATATATTGTCATTGTGGTTGTATCTTATAAATAAAACAGGTAGTTTTTGTTTAGAATTATTAGGCATATCAATATTTTGTTGTTCAATTGTGGTGTCAAATAACTGATTAACATTGAAGTCGCCCCCCAAGAATTCTTCAGTCACGACCCGGGGCATAGAAGTGACTGTTTCTAGTTTGTTGGATTAGCATTTGTATTAGGTACTGACACAGATTGAGGTTGTGTATCAGGTGTCATTTCTATTATATTCACATTCGGATATTGCCTGTTGTGATCTCCAAACTTTTGCGGTTGTTGTTGCTGTTGCGCATTATAACTTACCTGTCGGTCGTAAGGTATGCTCCAATTTTGTCCTGGTGGCTGCTGTGGTAAAGCAGTGTTTGAATGAAAGTATTGATCGCTACGAGTCCAGCCTTGATGCTGTCTTGGCTCGTAGTTATTATTATTTCTATTTCTGTTTGTGTTTTTGTTGTTACATTTGTATCCGTTGTTACCGTTGTTGTTATTACCGCGGTGCCTTTTGTATGGATTGCCGCATGGAGTGTTATTACTGTTGTAACTGTTGTTTGTATTGGAATACGCGTGTTGATTTTGGTTTCAGTATTGAGACGGCATGTGAGTTTGCTGTTTTTGCTGTACCGCGTATCCAGCTGTGGGCGCGCCAGAATTGAGTTGGCAAGCCTGCATGTTTTGCATACCACCAGTATAAACATTGTGGCTGCTGTTTTGCCGCGCGAAGCGCTGATCTTCTAGTAACATGTCAACCGAATCTAAAGCTGTTAAAAAATAATCTTTATCGTCATCCGGAATATGTAAGAGTTTTTCTTTAATGTTGAAAGGCAATTTGGCCTTCAACGCACGGAGTATATCACGTGTTGCGACTGGTTCGTCCAAAAAATGTCCCATGTTCAAGTATTTTTCAAAATATCTGCGTAAGTTACCATTTTTACTGTTAAAAGTTTCAGGTTCTAAAATTTGTCTTCTGAGTCGCTCCTGGACGGATTGCGACCAGAATTTGTTCAGAAAGGCACGCTCAAACTCACTGTACGTGGTACATACGTCAGCTTGACTGTATGCCCAGACAGCTGCATCGCCTTGGATGTAACCGACAATATATGAAATCTTTTTCCGGTCACTCCAAGTGCGTGGAAATGCGTTACTAAAAGATTTAAGAAAAATCATCGGATGAATGGTTCGTTTTTCTGGGATAAAAGCCTGATATTGCCTGTGTTTTATTAAGCTTTCTTCTTCCTTTGCATTATGATATGGATTTGTTCCACTGTAATTACTGCAATGTTCAGCTGGCGAGTAATTACGATAATGTTGCTGTGGTTTACCATGATAATAGCTTGTGTTTGTGGTTGCACGTCGTGGTATGTGTTGTAGTCGTGGTGTGTTTTGTTCTTGTGTGTTTGTCGTGTGCGGTATGTGTGCGTCATACTCGAATGTATATTGGTTTCTGAACTGTACATTTTGACTGATATTTTCGTTACATTCAGACTGTGGTTGATCGGTGAATTGTCTCATGTGTGCAGTGACGGATTGTACTGCGTCACTAATCAGCTTTTTGTTATTAGTGATGTATTCCGCTTCGGAGTCGTGCACAATTGTTGGTAAATTTTCACGTATGCATCTATCAAAAGGTTTGTCTTTGTTCTCTACCCAATCATGAAATTCTTTATTAATATTTTGAAAATGAGCTGTGGCATCAGATTGTAAGATGTCAGTCAGGTGTTGTTCAACATCGTCAATTTATTCTGCACGTCAGTAATTCGTTTTTCAAGGTTGTCGTGTACTGAAGGATATGTTTGAATTTGTTCAGTAAGAGCTTCACACGTGACATTAAGGTTTTTTAATTGTGTCTGTAAAAGTGCTACGTCATTTGTAGTCTTTTCTTGTATCGTATTAAGCTTGGAAAATTTTGTACTGAGTTCAGTCATCTGTTTGGTCAGTGTGGCGTCTATAAGTTCCACACGTTTACACAAAGTGTCACTACCTGTCTTGATTGCTATGAGATCAGATTTAATTTCGTCATTTTGTGTCTTTAACTGTTCATATTGCGTCTTTAAGGTTGCCAAGTTTTCCGCGTTCTGCATCCTTAAGGTTGCCATGTTTTCCGCGTTCTGCATCCTTAAGGTTGCCATTTTTTCTGCGTTTTGTTTCAATAGCATTTGTAACATTTTGGCAATGTTTACTGTTTGCAAGGTCTCTGCCCCCGCCGCGTCATTAGACGTGACGTCATGTATTAACATGGACTCTGACTGAGACTTTGAAATTTTTGTGGTGGACGGCCTATTGTCAAAATTTCCGTTAACAGTTTCGTCAATATTTGTTGAATCGTCACTACCGGTTGCTGTCGTAAAGTCGTTTTCTAACATTTGTCTCTCGTCCGAGTCGGATTGCGTCTGAATAGTATGTCTTTGCTGTTCCATCTTTGCGTATTGTTTTCTAGTTATGACCATGCCACACGTGATATATGTTTCAAGAAAATAATGTTTGACACTGGTTTTAAAATAAAATGCAGTTGAGCATGAATCGCTCGTAGCAACAATGGCTGTTTGTTAATTTAAAAATGTAAACTGAATATGGGATTATTGTTAATGGCTGCTGTCCATGTTACAACGTATCGTACAGAAGTCGGCCATATTGTACACTCGTGTATTGGTATTGTTGCAGAAGTTATTGTTTAAGGAAAAGTACTGAGAATGAAATTTATCACTGAAAACTGCTACACGCGAAAGAAATACTACAGAATCTACTAATATACTGAATTATGCATCTGGTCAAGCCTGCCAATGCAAAGATGCTGCGTCTTACCTTATTTTGCTGGAAGCTTCATTTCGTCTTCCCGCAAAATTTTATAATTGGCAAATATCTTCAGATTTTTGTTATTTCTCATATATTCAAGTCCAGGTCCAGAAAGTTGATTTTTCAAATGAAACAAAGAGAACAGTGTAGCAAATGACAAAATAACAAGTCCGACACGCAGTCGCCAATATAAAATAAATAAAATAAAATAATAAAATATTAATTATTAATTATGTATGATAGTGATTGGATGTAATTAATATTTGCTTATCTGGAACGTGGATGTTTAATTATTCGGTATCAGACGCTTGACAATGGCTTTTTCGTAAATGTAATGTTCTTCGTAGTTGACCGTGAAATAAGACTCAAATAATCGGACTTCGTATTTAAATCGTTTCCAAAGACTGCTGCGGTAGGTGCGGACTCAAATCTAAATCTCAATATTAGAATAATTTGCCAGCCATGTCAATACGTCGTACAGAGGTGACTGCCTACTAAACATAGAAAGTTTACACAGTTAGTTAAATCAGATAACTAATAAGCCTACAGTTAAATAATTCTACTTACTTTCATAAATATAAATTCTTTACAGAATCGAGTGCCTAGTAAGATTGCAACTCGCAGTGTTCTTATATAACATCAAATATGGCGGTGTGCCAGTCAATGAAATATACGTGCTTCCAGCACCACTTGTCCAAGACCTCTCCTTCTTAAAAAAACATATGAGTATCGTAATTGTGTTTTTGTTTTATCAGCGACACAGCGCTGCAGTTCTGTGCCATAGGCTTTATTTATTTGTCACAGATTAATTATTTAATTAAGATTTCGCGTTTCCGAGGAAACTCACGTACGGCATGCAAATGTGCCTTTATAAAACGAAGGAATTTGCGTGGCAATACTGACGCTACAACTTATCTTAGGAGACAGACTGAGAAAAGGTAAGTCTAAGTTAATGTCATTTTTATGTTTGGAAACATTGTCGATAACGTTGATTGGAATACACAAATTGATATTCCAAAGGCAGCTGTGAAATGAAGGGAGTGAAAGTTTATTTACAACTTGCGCAAAAATCAGACAGCAGTTTTTAAAGAACATGAAAGAAAAGCAGTAGTTGAGAAGGAAATGAGACGTAGTGTTTTAATCTGCCTCCTATTACATTCAAATGGTTCAAATGGCTCTGAGCACTATGGGACCTAACATCTATGGTCATCAGTCCCCTAGAACTCAGAACTACTTAAACCTAACTAACCTAAGGACATCACACAACACCCAGCCATCACGAGGCAAAGAAAATCACTGACCCCGCCGGGAACCGAACCCGGGAACCCGGGCGTGGGAAGCGAGAGCACTACCGCACGACCACGCAGTCTGTACACTGAGGTAGCAGTAAAGGAAGACAGCGCAAGGAGAAAAAATAAATCCTTAAGATTTCCTGATGGCATTTAAGTGGGCGTGCTGAAAGTTGATGGCTCCGAATTTTTCATGTGGAAACAGAAAGCATTTTAAACAAAACAAACTTTGTTAACATTCAACAACTTTATTCTTCATGTCTATGTATTTGCAGCCCTCTGCCGCAAGAGTCACTCTCGGCTTGGCCCCATACGATTTTTATCTGTTTCCGAAAGTTAAAGAACACCTTCGAGCGCTTAACTTTGATAGTGATGAAGCAGTGCATGATGACTTGAGGCTGTGGCTGCATGAACAAAATCAGACATTCAATAACGACGATATCATCAAACTGGTCTCTCGCTTGGCGAAATATGTTCGTCGCCAGAGTGACTATGTTGAGAAATAAATACGTAGATACGAAGAATAAAGAAGTAACTAACGTTTGTTTTACATAAAAAGTTTTAAGAATTTTCATATGAAAAATTAGAATTCTTCACTTTTCATTACGCCTTCGTAAATCTATCACAGATGGAAAATAAATGACGGAACAATTAAACGAAATAGAATAAAACGGCTATCAACGAGAATAAAACATCGGTAATAGAATGTAGCCGACGCAAATCAAGTGATGCCGAGGGAACAGTATGAAGAAATGAGACGCGTTTTGCTACTAGATACCAAAATGAACGATGATAGTCGAAGTACAGAGGATTCAAAATATAGACTGCAACAGGCAGGAAACTATTTCTGTGAAATAGAAGCTTTTTAATGTCAAATACAAATTAAAGTGTCAGGATGACTTTTCTGGACGCATTTGTTTGTTGTGTAGGATTATAAGGCAGTGAGCATGGACGATAAAAAGTTTAAAGAAGAGGAGAGTAGAAGTTTTTGAAATGGCGTGCTGCAGAAAAATGCTGAAGATTAGGTGGGTAGATAGAATAACTAATGAAGAGGGACTGAATAGAGTTAAGCAGAAACAAAATTCGTGCCAGAGCTTGACTTAGAAAAGAGACTTATTGATAAGATACTTCCTGCGACATCGACGTATAATCTAATGTGTTCTGTCTTTAAATACGCCTTCAACCCAGTCTCGTAGTTACTAAGGGTTCTAGTTTATTTTGGTATTCGATGAAATTGATGTGAGGTCTTTTCTTATCCGATGTGACATACTTCATATCTGCACACTGTATAGTTTTCAAACAGAAGTCTTCAGTACTTGATATGTTAAGGTGTAGAGGTTCTGACTCCAAGAAATGTGATCTGTGGTTCACAGCAACATTGTCGTTGCCACTGGAACATTCAGTAAGGAGTAGTCAGATCTTTTATTGTGAGTGGCATGAAGGTAAAAATTTTAGAGGTAGATCGAAGCTTGACTACAGTATGCGGGGTTCCAATTGACATCAATTCCAGTAGTTTCGTGAAAATGAAGAGGAACGCATAGGAAACATCTGCAGAGCTGCATCAAACCGCTCTTCGAACTGAAGACCACAGAAGCAACAAGTGATCACAGCACTTTGATACATTAGAGGCCGCAAATTTCAATTGCGATCCCGTCATGCTTCCCAGAGTCTCACTCGAAATGTTAAGTGAATGTCCGTCGCCTTATGGTCTAATGTGTTCTGTCTTTAAAGACGCCTTCAACCCAGTCTCGTGGTTACTAAGGGCTCTAGTTTATTTTGGTAAGTGATGTGAGGTCTTTTCTTATCCGATGTGACATACTTCATATCTGTACACTGTATAATTTTCAAACAGAAGTCTTCAATACTTGATATGTTGAGCTGTAGAGGTTCTGACTCCAAGAAACGTGATCTGTGGTTCACAGCAAAATTGTCGATGCCAGTGGAACATTCAATAAAGAGCAGATGAGAGAGCCGGGTGTTGGACAGGCTGCTAAGTGGTCCGGCAATAACTAGCAGAACACAGCGATGCAAATGCATAGGATATGATTCTGTAAAGACTGATGTGAGAAGTGTGAAGATATTCAGGTAACGCTGTTGCTGCATTCCTTGTTCGCACATAATTTATGATGAGTTTGAAAAAGGTAAATTTATACCATGAATTTTCTGTATTGGTTCTGGTCAGTCAGTTTGATTGTCGAGAGGAGATTACACAAAATTATCTGATCACATCGGTTGCACCCAGAGATTTACTACCACTTTGTCGTATTTGTGTAGGTATACTCTTAACAATAAGTGAATTTTTAAAGATAATTTTTAAAGATTGTAGTAATTGTTGAGGAATCAGAGTTGTATCATAAAGTTTTCAATGCAAGTCTGTTGTCATCATTCAGTAAGTTTAGTTTCTTCCACCGACCCTCCCCCCTCCCGACTCCTCATTAAAAGTTCTGTTTTTTTAATCGTGTGTCGCCACATTGCATTGAGTGGAACACAGCTGCTTGAAGTATGATGAGCTACAGCAACATTTCCTTGAATTGCACTTGGACAAGGTTTACTTGCTGTAACTGGTTTTCTGCTGCGCTACATGTTAACATTCATCATATTGGAGCGGTACTGTACTTCCATTGTCACAGGGTACGTCAAAAAAGTTTGTTAAGACCAGTTTAACGTCACAGTCAGGAAACAGTAAAATCATTCACAGTTAAGCATTGGTTTACAAAATTATTATCAGGTCCAGTTAGGGTAAAGTTCAGCCCGGATTTCGTTTCTTTGTCAGACACTCTTCTTCTTGCAGTTGGGACTTTTATGTAGTCAGTTTTGAAATGTAATCTTGCAGGGCAGTATTTACAGAAGCATGTCGAGCAGTTGTTCTTTCAAAGGCCGGTTTGTAATTTTATGTAGAATTCTTACTCCGTTAGTTTTTGCGTGTTGGAGTTGCAAGACACGTACTGTAAAGTCACGCTTTATAGCACTGTTCACTGCACTGCACAGTACATAATTTCACAGGACAGCTTCTTTAGGATACAGTTTTACGTTTCCTAATTAATTTTGGTACAAGTTAACTGCAATGTATCCAGAATGTGTTTTTCACTCTGCAGCGGAGTGTGCGCTGATATGAAACTTCCTGGCAGATTAAAACTGTGTGCCGGACCGAGACTTGAACTCAAGAGCACTTGCCCGGGAAAGGCAAAGGTCCCGAGTTTGAGTCTCGGTTCAAAAATGGTTCAAATGGCTCTGAGCACTATGGGACTCAACTGCTGAGGTCATTAGTCCCCTAGAACTTAGAACTAGTTAAACCTAACTAACCTAAGGACATCACAAACATCCATGCCCGAGGCAGGATTCGAACCTGCGACCGTAGCGGTCTTGCGGTTCCAGACTGCAGCGCCTTTAACCGCACGGCCACTTTGGCCGGCTTGAGTCTCGGTCCGGCACGCAGTTTTAATCTGCCAGGAAGTTTCATATCAGCGCACACTCCGGTGCAGAGTGAAAATCTCATTCTGGAAACATCCCCCAGGCTGTGGCTAAGCCATGTCTCTGCAATATCCTTTCTTTCAGGAGTGTTAGTTCTGCAAGGTTCGCAGGAGAGCTTCTGTAAAGTTTGGAAGGTAGGAGACGAGGTACTGGCAGAAGTAAAGTTGTGAGGACGGGGCGTGAGTCGTGCTTGGGTAGCTCAGTTGGTAGAGCACTTGCCAGCGAAAGGCAAGGGTCCCGAGTTCGAGTCTCTGTCCATCACACAGTTTTAATCTGTCAGGAAGTTTAATTGCAATGTAGTTACTCACTTTCAGATGGGTATGGCGACTCTTCTTATCAGCTAGCATTTACGGAAAGACCCACTTGCACTGCTCATTATAACGCAGACACACGAAAGTTGAAAAATAGGGAACCAGTTGTTTACATACACTACAACAAGGAACAAACAAGAATAAAACACAAAACAGTTACGACTTACTTATTTTCTTATGTAAGGTATTCTCTCCACACGAGCTTAAAGATTCTGGAATATGTAGGAACACCGGAGCCCCCAAACGCCAATGACAGTTTATATAAGCTGTCTCTCTCTGCAAGTAATCCTTTGAAGTACCTCATTATTTTTAATCTCACAATATGTTCGATAGTTATGATGCACAGAGGGTTGAATGATATTGTGCGGAGCTTTGGCAATATCAGCTCTCTTCAAACTAGCAGGAGCATTTTTGTACGTTACGAATCTGACGTAAATTATATTTAGCAGTGAAACCAGTTTACTGGAAAAAATCCATAAAGGATCTGAGAGGGATTTATTCGGATCCTGGGACACTGCTACTTTGCAAATTTTCAGTGCTATTTTCCTCGTCTCCTTAGTTATTAGAATACACATTGTAAATAGACCCTATGTTTTTATTTATTTGAAATGTCGGAATCAACTTTTTCAATCAGATAACAAAATAGTTTTATGTTTTACGAAAAGTTGACCTTACGTTGAATCTTGCAAATTTTTGAACGTGGATGAAGCGGTTATAATGCACTCCGAGTTATGAAATTTTGAAATATGTAAATGACCAGCTTCTTAAAGTTTTAGTTCACGGTCGTTGCATGTTTCAAAACGAATGGGCACGGAGGGACAGAATGAGAAATGTATAGCGTTGGTACAACGGGTTTGTAAAAGCAAACAGGAGTTGGTTTAATTAGCAAAATAACAATTAGGAAGGAATGAACGTGGAGTACGCTCGGCCTCCGCGTGACTGCTGTCGAATAACAAATTAACCTCACCTCTGCTGCAGCCGAGTAGATGTAATCTGCTTGGCTGCAATATTATATTTCCATCACACTTGACGAAAGTCTCTGGATCTGTTCACTTTACTAAGAAAAATTCTTGTAGGGTAGTTAGCAATTAGCTTCTTCCGCACAGGAGTGAAATATAATTAGCTTTTTAATCTTCTTTTTCTTATTTTCCAATGAATACGTAATTAATGTCAACTAAAGAGTCCAGAAATGACTGTGAATAAACCCGGCTTCACCGACGTAAGCCAAGTGCTTAATGTTCGAAATATTCGTTGGTTGAATTAATACTGAAGCTGTAAGAGCTGCGGTGTATTTTGAAGAATAAATACAGTAGGCTTGAAGCCAATGAAATATCATACAAGAAAATACTGTAGATGACGCTGAACACCATAATTTGTCAAGGTGGAGGAATTCGAACGAATTCGTTTAGCTATGTCTATATAGTGGTACAAACAGTGAAAGACGTAGTTCAAAACAAGGTACCTGAAGTAAATAAAATTACCTCAGCGCTACTGAGACCCATGGAAGAACGTACCTTGACAAAACTATTTTATTTGGTACATGTGAATCGGGCGAAATACTGCTAGTCTTCGAGAAGAATATACCTCCAGTTCCATGGAAGACAGGTGCTGCCAGGTATGAACATCACTGAATCATTAATATGCTAACAGGAATTATTGTGTACGGACGAATGAAACGACTGGAAGATGTCTATATAGGGGAAGATTATCCTGGATTCCAGGGTAAAGTAAGAACGTGCGAAGCAATACGGACCCTACTAATTGTTTTGGGAGATAGTCTGAAGAACGTTAAACAGACGTTTATTGCTTTAAGGAATACAGCATGCAGGCCCTTTTTTTACTTATTTTTATTTATCCTAATACACGTTTTCGGCTTTCACCTACCTTCAGTTGGCGAAATACATATCTGAAGCTTCAGTTTTTACATTATTAAAACATTGACAGCAATCTGGATACTGCATCTGGCTTTCACCTCTGCTTGTTGTTATTCCGATTTTCGCGTTTATACATGTGTCACAATCACTTTTCCACTTGTAAGTTGCACAAAAACAGCATAGTATCAGCCACATTTCTCACAACATAGTCAGGAAAATGGCGGCAATGTGGCGGAAAGTGTGTACTTACTGAAGTTTCAAATATGTATTCCGACAATCGATGATACATGAAAAGCAGAAACGCATATTGGCATAAATAAAAATACATAAAAAAGTGGCTGGTTGCTGTATTCATTAAAACAATGTAATCGACAGGCATGAAGCTCAACAATCAATAAAATAGATAAATTATACGTTTATTGCATTTGTAAATATGAGAAAGATTCTAACAGTGTTGAGTGGAATAGCTTCTTAGGAATTCTGAAAGTAGGAGGGATACAATACATGACGTGGAAGATTGTGAACCAGACTGCAGTCATAAGAATCGAAGGACATAAAAGGAAAGCAGTGGCTGAGGAGGCAGTGAGACAGGGTTGTAGCCTATCCATGATGATGTTAAATCTGTAAGGGAAGTTGGGGTATAATCGGGAAGCTAACGAGAAAAGTAGATAACAATGACAGTTGTCATTGATCGGACTTCAAATTTATTTCAGTGAAACAAGTCATGAACAAGAAAATGAACCATGAGGACTTATTTTTATGACTTAAATTATATTTAATATAGCTCATCACTGTGCAATGTATGTGGTTATACCCCTACTTGTTGACTAGTATGTCTCTTTGCAAAGAACTCAAGGCGTTTCATTCTTATCTTCAGAAAAGCTGTTTGCCTCACACGTCTTCAGACTCTTCTCACTCTTTTTATGGTCTAGTCCCGGAGTCATACAACAATTATTTTAAACGGTCGTGGAAATGTATTTATTGTACTGAGTTCATTTTTGAAAGGAGACTCCGTGACTACGGCACATTCTCCTCTTCAACCGCCGTGCGGGGTAGCCGAGTGGACTGGGGGCACCTTGCCACGGTTCGCGCGGCTGCCCCCCTAGAAGGTTCGAGTTCTCCCTCAGGCATGGGTGTGTGTGTTGTCCTTAGCGTAAGTTAGTGTAAGTTAGATTAAGTAGTGTGTAAGCGTAGGGACCGATGACCACAGCAGTTCGGTCCCACAGCAACTTACCACCTACCACCTCTTCACCTGGCTGATGACGGTCTCTCCTAATGAGGATCTAGCTTCACACTCTCCGGTGATGCAGTGAATGAAGACCGTGTTTGCAACTCAGCCGAGGAACCAGGATGTGGAGAACAAGCAGTAAGTGACTGTGATGTGTTCTGAGAATCTGATATTATCCTTTCTGTTGTATCTGCACTTACATTAAGCGGGAAAATGCCTGTCTTTTTAATCCAAGGTAGGTCATTTTGCTGTTCTGGTAGTTGCAAGTCCGAATATATAAGCTATTTGGTACTGTGTTGCCACTCTTCCCGGATGGCTATTAAGCCGTATCTTAGTTTCCTGACCGTATAAAGCGCTTAACAGTCGCATCTCCAAGGGGAATGTATCTCTTCAACAAGGGATAATTAACCTAGAAATTGACACGAAAATTGTAAATTATGTATGTAATTATTAAATTGTAGTTATTAAAACGCTTACACACAACTAGCGTGCCGTTAAAGCCATATATTTCCTACGTTGGGCATATAAGTCGCAGGGAACGAAGTCACTGGGTAATGTGAGGTAGTTCCTGTTTTACCTCACTGCTTCTATCAGATTTAACCCCAAGTGTAACTTATCAGTAAAATTAGTTCTGCATAAGAAAGAAGGAGAAGAATCGTCTTACACGACATATGTTCACAAAGCCTGTTAAAAGTATTGTTCATTGTTTTACTTCCTTCAGCTCGTAATATGTTACTTATAGAACGCAAAATGTCACAAAGTACGATACACAACCACAAAAACTAACAACAAATTACTTTGCTCAACAACAACGCATCTAACACTAGCAAGTATCATTGCGGTTCTGAAGTAGTTGGCCGTCTTCATCGTCTAACGGCCAAATATCAATGTTACCAAATCGTAAAGTGAAATGTGAGGGTTCCCTGTTTCACCCCTATACCCGATTGTACCCCAGCTCCCCCTGCGTTCAACAAACAATGCAGGAACTCACAATAAATTTAGAAACGGAGGTTAAGGGAGAAGAAATAAAAACTTGGATATTTACGGATGATATCGTAATTCCGTCAGAGGAGGGACAGAACTTGGAAGATAGGATGAACGGAACGAATAGTGTTTTAAAAAGGGGTTATAAGATGAATGTAAACAAAAATCAAACAAGGATGATGGAATGTGGTGAGAAAAAATCAGGTGATGCTGTGGGAATTAGATAAGGAAAAGAGAGGGAGATCATATTTACTATCAGAACAGCGAAATATGTAACAACGGCCTAAGTAAAGAGGATATAAAGGCATACTGGAAATAGGAAGAAAAGAGTTCCTGGAAAAGGTAAATTCTTAACATCGAATATAAATTTAAATGTTCTCTGAAGATATTTGTCTGGAATGTAGCGTTGTGAGATGTGGAACAGTAAACAGTTAGAATCAGAAGCTTTTGAAACCTCTTGCTAAAGAAGAAGTCTGATGACTATATCGGTAAATAGTACAACTAATGAAAAGATACTGAATTGTATTGGTGAGTAGAGAAATTTATGGAACAACTTGAGCGCCACTTGTTAGACATCAAGCAATAGTTGGTTAGGTAAGTGAGTGAATAAAAATTGTGGAGAGAGGCCAAAGCGTTTAAACAGATATAGACTGCAGTAGTTATGAAGAATCTTGCATAGAACAGAGTAGAGTGGAAAACTGTAGCTAACCAGTCTTCGGACTGACGTATTGAACATCGCTACTGGAACAACATGAATTCTGATATGTTGTAGACTAGTCCTTGTATACATGAGTTTATCTAAAAGCATTCTACGACCAAGTGGAACTTTTTACGGTATTTGTTTCCGTATTTGGAGTTTCGCGGGGCAGAATGCGGGGAGAGACCTTGGACGCAGATCGTCGGGACAGTCGCCCCGCGTTCCTGCAGCGACACGTAGAGCTGCCGCACACCCGCTTGTGATCCCAATTGAGATGTACATACCTGGGCGGGGTCATTAATTTCCTCGGCGATCGGGCGGGAAAAAGCTAAACACCAGCGGGCCGAGCCGCGCCTACAAGAAGTGCGCGGGCCGGACGATCGGGAGCCGACGTCTTTATTCGCGACCGTCATTAGGGCCGGCAAAAAGCACAGGACTGCCCGTCCTGCTTACTGATTCAGCGACAGGAGGGCGGCGGCCAAGGTCCGCCACGCACCCACCCAGCTATTGGCTGCTTATCGCTTCAGCAGGCAGCAGCTGGTAAACTCTTATCCACTCATTATTTCGGTTTGGTGTATGGCTGCCTCGGATCTGCTAATGATTGTCTCTTCGGCGTAGGGTAGCGCCGCTGTTTCGAAACACGGACTCCCAGATTTCACACGGATGTATGCCTTTCATGGAGAATAAATGCAGATGATAAACGGGTATGCATTGGACTAATATATTACACTAGAACTGACATGTGATTACATTTTCACGCAATTTAGGTGCATAGATCCTGAGAAATCAGTACTCAGAACAACCACCTCTGGCCGTAATAACGGCCTTGATACGCCTGGGCATTGAGTCAAACAGAGCTTGGATGGCGTGTACAGGTACAGCTGCCCATGCAGCTTCAACACGATACCACAGTTCATCAAGAGAAGTAACTGGCGTATTGTGACGAGCCAGTTGCGCGGCCACCATTGACCAGGCGTTTTCAATTGGTGAGAGATCTGGAGAATGGGCTGACCAGGGCAGCAGTGGAACATCTTCTGTATCCAGAAAGCTACAGGCGCAGGTTCGAATCCTGCCTCGGGCATGGATGTGTGTGATGTCCTTAGGTTAGTTAGGTTTAAGTAGTTCTAAGTTCTAGGGGACTGATGACCTCAGAAGTTAAGTCCCATAGTATTCAGAGCCATTTGATCCAGTTTTTTAATCCAGAAAGGCCCGTAGAGTACCTGCAACACGCGGTCGCGCATTATCCTGCTGAAATGTAGCGTTTCGCAGGGATCGAATGAAGGGTAGAGCCACGGGTCGTAACGCATCTGAAATGTAACGTCCACTGTTCCAAGTGCCGTCAATGCGAACAAGAGGTGACAGAGACGGGTAACCAATGGCACCCTGTACCATCACGCCGGGTGATACGCCAGTATGGCGATGACGAATACGCGCTTCCAATGTGCGTTCACCGCGATGTTGCGAAACACGGATACGACCATCACGATGCTGTAAACAGAACCTGGATTCATCCGAAAAAATGACGTTTTGCCATTCGTGCACCCAGGTTCGTCGTTGAGTACTCCATCGCAGGCGCTCCTGTCTGTGATGCACCGTCAAGGTTAACCGCAGCCATGATCTCCGAGCTGATAGTCCATGCTGCTGCAAACGTTGTCGAACTGTTCGTGCTGGCCGGAGTGGCCGAGCGGTTCTAGGTGCTGTAGTCTGGAACCGCGCGACCGCTACGGTCGCAGGTTCGAATCCTGCCTCGGGCATGGATGTGTGTGATGTCCTTAGGTTAGTTAGGTTTAAGTAGTTCTAAGTTCTAGGGGACTGCTGACCTCAGATGTTAAGTCCCATAGTGCTCAGAGCCATTTGAACGAACTGTTGGTGCAGATGGTTGTTGTCTTGCAAACGTCCCCATCTGTTGACTCAGGGATCGAGATGTGGCTGCACGATCCGTTACAGACATGCGGATAAGATGCCTGTCATCTCGACTGCTAGTGATACGAGGCCGTTGGGATCCAGCACGACGTTCCGTAGTACCCTCCTGAACCCACCGATTCCACATTCTGCTGACAGTCACTGGATCTGGACCCACGCGAGCAGCAGTGTCGTGATGGGATAAACCGCAATCGCGATAGGCTACAATCGAACCTTTATCATTTCTCCTCCTTACACGAGGCATCACAACAACGTTTCACCAGGCAACGCCGGTCAACTGCTGTTTGCGTATGAGAAATCGGTTGGAAACTTTCCTCATGACAGCACATTGTAGGTGTCGCCACCGGCGCCAACCTTGTGTGAATGGTCTGAAAAGCTAATCATTTGCATATCACAGCATCTTCTTCCTGTTGGTTAAATTTCGCGTCTGTAGCACGTCACCTTCGTGGTGTAGCAATTTTAATGGCCAGTAGTGTATCAACAGCGCAGTGCTTTACTAACCACTGTCTCACTGTGGGTGGTATGCTTTTGTCTAACGCGCACACTTATACTGACATCCCTGGTCAGTTACGGGATTCTGAAGTACGGAACAGCTTCGCACGTTTCATACTTTCGTTTTTTGCACCGAACGTTAAATGATGCGTATTAAGGGAAAAAGAATGAAGGAAAAGAAAAAGACGATGCAACACGAAGGAGCTATGCAAACTGATTGCATACAGGGTATCGACCGAAAATGCAAAATTGTAAATTTTCTGCGGCCCATGGATCAATGTGTGATTCTGCAGCGCATTTCACTGTGCAACTGCCAAGGATAGGAAATAGGTGACATGTCGATATCAGGGCATAAAATCTTTGCGAATTTCGTGAAGAGGCGCGTGAACAATATACGCAGATATCACCATTTAAGGCAGGAGACGTAGTTGGGCTCAAAGAAGCCTGTTGGTGTAACCAGCGAAGTGCTTGACATTTGAACAGGAGTGCTGTCGCCACTCGATTATGGGTAGGGTTTTCAAACCAGCTCGGTATTCTGATGATCTAAAGAGACAACTGGACAGAATTTGGCACAATATCCCTCAGGATGATATTCAACAACTTCATCAATCAATGCCAAGCCAAATAATTGACTGCACATGGGCCAGAGGTGGACCAACACGTTAATGACTTGCTCAGTTTGTGAGCCGCTTTCTCCTGAAAATATCATCCCCATTTTGTAAAATTGTAATCAGTTGTTTGTTTGTAAATGTGCATCACATCTACCTACTTCCACCCCAACCGGATAATTCCTTCGAGGTCCGTAGTATTTTTTTTTCCTCCTCAGAGCGTAGACCCCTATACCAAGACATGTGGAACAGCTTTCATTGCAGATAAAATGTTCACTGACGTTTCCCCGCCACGCTAGAGGCTATTTTGTGTTGGTTATGTGCAAGAGAGGCGGTATGACGTAGGCACTCTGCGTCCTGCATATGACTTGTGTGTTGCCTGTACTCCAGTAATCTACTTCGTACGAAACAGGACAGACCCAACAAAATTAAAGTTCCTAATTAACTTCTAAAATCCGCTTAGAGCAATTCATTCTTAAGCTTTTTGTTGTTGAAAATCAGGTATTCGGCTTGCAGGGATGTGTAGTATGCAGCACCCCTGGTCAGTGCAGCCTGCTAGTCCGCAAATATCTCTTCGTCTCAGGGCCGGCGAGTACTAAAGGACACTTAGTGTCACTGGGAGGTATCAGCGATCACTTTATCTCTCACAAAAGTTATTCCTACTGACGTGATATATCACCTCTACATGTTTGATACGCTGGCCGCTGTGACGGAGCGGTTCTAGGCGCTTCAGTCCGGAACCACTCTGCTGCTACGGTCGCAGGTTCGAATACTGGCTCGGGCATGGATGTATATGATGCCCTTAGGTTCGTTAGGTTTAAGTAGTTCTACGTCTAGAGGGATGATGACCTCAGATGTTAAGTCCCATAGTGCTTAGAGCCATTTGAATCATGTTTGATTCAAAGACTTTGGAACACCCTGTATAGACATTACTCGTCATATGTGAAATAAACGGCAAGTGCAAGAGAGAAAATTGATGTGGAATACGAAGAAATATTTTAAATGCATAAAATGTATCTGCCTGGTCACAATTAAAACATAAACATAAGGGCTTATTCTGGATGGCAAATGCAACAAATTTTGTTCGACTTTCTATACAAATTTATCGCTGTTGGAATTTGGGGTCAGTGTTCAGTTACCTAACGACTTTCTTTGATTTTTAATCACAACTCTACGCAGTTGCCCGCAAACAGAATTACCGCAATATAATACAGTTCGTCCATCCGCAGATACATAGTGCTACCCGTGGAAAGCCGGAGCGGATCGCTAGAACAAACAAAAATGCTTCCAATAAATTGTTCTTTGTTGTGGGAAAGGTGGGTGGCAGTGTGTCATAACCCTCGTGACTTCCTCTTCTCCCCTGGATCGGCTATATCGTGGGCCATAATCACTATGTGGACGATGTGGCCTATTCTACACCATATTTTAAATCTAGGTGACGATGCTATGCTGATTATATTTATATGTTTTGACGATGCCATTATGGCCGTATCACTTTAGGACATGGTGTAAAAAAGATCTGAAGATGGTCATTACAGACTGAAACCGGTCATCGTCTAAAGAATTCATTTGCGATCAGAGACTGGAATAATTAAGCATTTTAAAGTATTGGATCACTGCTTGTGCACACGATTATGTCGCAATTGGTGAGACTCTATGTCTTTATTCTTAATGTCTACATATTTAGTTATCAATAAAATCACTGTAGAATGTTATACTTTGTTGACGCAGTCACAACCTCACCTCTGCTTGCATCGCCTCATAACTATCAAACTGAAGCCCTCGACGGTGTTCTTTACGGTCTGGAAACAGGTGAAAAATCGTATGGCGATAAGTCGGGACTATATGGAGGACGGTCGATGACAGTTAACCCATAGCGTCGGATTCTTCTACATGTCGCACCACCCGTGTGCGGTCCAGCATTGTCACGCTGAAGGAGTGGGTGCTCCATTTGTGAACGAACTTTTCGAATTCGGAATTCTATTACTGCAAGCTGTCACACACACAGACATGTTGCACGTTACAGATCAGAGCGTTCTAGCGGCAGAGAGTTGCAACTTGCGTCAGCAAATTGGGAAGGTCGACCGAGTAATATGCATGACATGTAATACCTGAGAAGAGAAATTTGTGGCACAACTTGACTAGAAGAAGGGATAGGTTGGTAGGGCATATCCTGAGGCATCAAGGGATCACCAATTCAGTATTGGAGGGCAGCGTGGAGGGTAAAAATCGCAGAGGGAGACCAAGATATGAATACACTAAACTGATTCAGAAGGATGTAGGTTGCAGTAGGTACTGGGAGATGAAGAGCCTTGCACAGGATAGAGTAGCATGGAGAGCTGCATCAAACCAGTCTCTGGACTGAAGACCACAACAACAACATGTAATACCTCAACCGACGTTGAAAACAGACTAAAAATTTCGAAGGCCTTGCTTTCCAGCACGCTAGAGTGCATTATGGATACCTTAGTCCGATATAGATTAAGAAACGTCAGTATGGACTGTGGTTAGTAGCGCAACACATTCTGTGTTGTGTGCTGCTGTTAGTGGTGGAGTCTGCGAGCTTCGTATGAAGGATAAATCACAAAGCTAATTTTAAAGCCACAAAAATCTTCAGATGAGAAATGTGAGCTGCAACAGGCTTCCAATAAGGATACCATACAATCTTCGTAAATTGAAGTTGGGAGATAGAACTCGACACTGCATGCATTGGATCGTTCGATTTTGAAGGCATTTTTCCACAAGACGAGGCTCGCGTAGTCGATAGTTGAAAGCTTTTAGGATGAAGTGATCACCTACTGCACATACATAATATCGTAAATACGTAAGCATCTAGGCGACGATCTCTATAGACTTACTGAATTAGAATTTCCCATAGGAAGACATAGAGGTATGTGCGCCAAGCTATAGATGTATAGTGCGACACACGGACAGTAATTTATCCGATGTCGTCCATTTCATGCACATGTTTCGGATGGTAACGAATTTCGACTCTCCACTAAAACAGCATGCGTCTGCAGTTTTGTGAGACGAATCATGACTAAACACAGAGAGGATATTTCTCAATGTGTGTTGTCCACAACAGACAAAACTAACAGCGAATATTAACGTGTACAAGGAAGGGCGACGCAAATAGTCACAAGTTTGTTTGACTGCAACCAGAGTGTCTCGGATATGCTGAAAAACCTGAAATGACGGGCAGTTGAAGAAGGATGGAACTATCCAGTGAACACCTACTTACGAACTTTCAACAGTAGGAATATTCTGCAGCTTCTGACGTATCACCCATACAGGAATCACCAAGCTGCGATTGAACAGTTAGTTACATGTTCCATAGATCATCTGAATGATTGTTTTATCGAAATATTGTGGAACGAATCAGTTTACTGGCATACACGATACATGATTCCTCTTAACACTGATGAAAGCATTGATGACATAACACATAAAAACTAGATTTTTTCGGCAGAAATGATTTTATTTTAGATTTAAAAAGTGCTTTGCTACCAGTCAGACAAGTTGTGGGGATGGGCAGATAATAAATATTTTGTGGCTGGACTAATAGCTTTGATAATGCAAAATAAAGGTCGTTTTTTCTTGTAGTGTTATAGCTGTGGATATCACTGTTCTTTTCCAATTGTGATGGATTATTTATAACGAATTTCACTAACGATTCGTGATTATATGTACTGCGATGATGCGGTTAAAATGCTCAACTTATTGAGGAGGTACCTGGCGACCGTGGGTGGACGCCACGTATTATTGTTCCGTTTTGTGTAATCAATACTTTCTTTCTAAGTGATGAGTTACCCCAGAAAATAATTCTATTAGATATTACCTTGCTGAAATGTGCAAAATATGTCAGGCGATCGATTCGTTCGTTACCAATAATACGAAGACAAAAAGCAGCTGACCTTTAATGTCTGAGAAACTCAGTAATACGGTTTTTCCACTTCAAGTTCTCATGAGCACATACACCTACGAATTTTTAGCATTCTTCCCTATTTACTGATATCAATTGGTGGCATGACTATTTGTTACACAGCATTGAATGTACTGTGTTTTCTCAAAATTTAGGAATGGTCCTTGTTCATTCTTTTTCAGATATCGTTAACAATCTCATCTGTGTCTTTATCTCTAATAGGATGTATTATAATTCCAGTATCGTGTGGAGAAAGTACCAGTTCTACTTGTTTAATGTCGAGTGGAACCTGATTCTCAAATATAAGGAACAGTAGGAGACCCAAAATTGAATTCTGTCGGACTCCCTTTGTGACTTCTCCCCAGCCACTAAAGTTTTCCACCTTTCCAAATCCGTTGAAGCTATTCAGCAGAGTTTTGCAATCTATTTGTGAAGTCAGATACAAACTAGCTAGGTGTAAAGCCATCATTTGCATAAAACGTAAGTTTTTCTGATTGTGTAACGTAATGCACACAATCAAACGCATTGAATATATCACAAAAATACCAACTAGCGACACTTTATTGTTTAAAACTTATAATGTTTGGTGGATGAACATGTAAATAGCATTCTCAGTTGAGCAGCCCATCTGGAAGGCAAACTGAAATATGCTAAGTAAATTGTTTCTACTTAAGTGTGAGACTACTCCTTAAAGCTTTTTGAATATTTTGGTATAAGAGGTCAGTAACGAAACTGAATGGTTATTTAATTCGTTCTTATCAAATTTCCTATAAAGAAGCTTAACAACTGCATATTCTAATCTGTATGGGAAAATTCCCTGTGCCATTGATGCATGTCGCATGTTACTAAGGACATTACTTATTGTCAAAATAACTTTTCAGAACTCTGAAATTCCATCAACACCATACGAGATTTTGTTTTTTAGAAGTTTTATAATACAACTAAATTAAGTGAAAAACGTTAATGCTACTTCTAGTTGCTTAAAGTTCTGTGGAATGGCATATTTAGTATATTCCCTTGTTACTTCAAGTGAACCACTTAATCTTACTTTTTCTCTTGAATTTAGGAAGGATTGTTGAAATCATCTGCGACTTTTGAATTATCAATCACAACATTATCGTTTAGTTTAACTGTTATCATATCTTGCTACTGACTGGCTCTCCAGTCTCCCATTTGACGATATCCCATATAGTTTTAATCTTATTATGTGCATTATTATTTTCTTTCAGGACGCGCTTATTTCTCAGTTTTTAGTGACTTTCCTTAAAATATAACAGTATTTTTTGTACCATGGTAGTAAAGTCGAATCTTGACATATTCTTACATTTGTGTAAATTTTCCTATCCGTCTTTCTGTTAGTAATCCATAGCTTACTTGTTTTCCTTTAAATTGACTTTCTGATTAACCTTATAGCAAATCTCCATTCAAATATGGGCACATATTTACTATGACATAGTAAATATGTGCCAATACAGACTGAATTTGCCATTAGCATCTGTTTGTACATATACCTCATCCTGTACAACCTCTTTTAACTCACTCTTAAATCACAGGTCAATATCTTAATTGAGAGTCCGTAACAATATGGACGAAAAACAAACCAAATTTTTAGTGTTATTTAACTATTTTTGGTGCAATGAATATATAATTTTTGTCTAGTATAAACTGTCGGCAAAGGGACACATCCGAACAGTTTCACAGATTTTCGCACTCAGGTTGACACATAAACGTTACTTATTTAGTTTCATAATCGAAAAACGACATTAACACACAACTATTGATCTAAATATTGCACCACTATTGTAACGTTATTATGAACATGTCGAAACTCGACCTGAGGAAAGCAATGTTGACGTCCCGTACAGTGTTAACGTCAAAGGGATTTGTCTTTAAAACGGGAATTAATTTGCAGATCGGTCAGTTACACCTGAAACGACAAACGGTCTCGAAAACAGCTCGGAGAGGATGTAAGGTTGGCAGTGTTCTCAAAACATGTAGGAAACTATCACTACAATTGATTCAGGGCCGCAATGAATTCTTCAAAGCTCGCATATTCTTTAACGTGAGTGAGCTTGGGGAACTGGACTGTGTTTATCTGACTATATCCCTTCTACAACGGGGTTTTCTCTTTAAATGCATCCCAAAGATATCAGAAATAAGTTTTTTTCTCTCCTTGCAGTGTCTTACTGTAGGCAGTGTGAAATCAAGTCCACTTAAAATACGAGGTATGCAATCCCCTCCGGATGTTCTAATTTTTCCCTGCACTGCTTTTCCTTAATAAATTCAACGATAGCGAGTATTAAATTGAAAGTCGTTCCTTGCATGCTCCTTGATTTAACCATAGCACTTTGCAACAATATACGAAGTCTCCTAATCCTTCGTTCACTTCCATCGAAAACTGTTGCAACTGGCAGTGGAACAATGCGCGTGACTTCCGAAATTTACTGTTCATACCACCGATTTCTTCACATGCTCCAGGCCTGCAAATTTAACACAGAGTGCCTCTTGATGTACAGAACAATGAATCACGTCTGTCGATTGTTGTCGGTTTTGGCTCTTTCATTGTTAACTAAATCTTTAAATTCCTTCTGGATAGTACTGTAATGTCGTTAAGTAGCAAATTTGCAGTACCTGTAGCTTATGAGACTGCATAATATATAGAGGGAATTCTCATCCCTCTCTTCTGTCATTCCCATTCATTTTTAAAGCAGTAGATATCTGGATTGACTTTTTTTGTGCAGACAGTCACTGGTCGTCCTCTATACGACGAACAAAGAGCGAAGAGAAAACAGCACTAACACCAAGATTCTGCCGAACTGAAAAGAATTGTGCCGATCGCAAAATGCCACAGCACAATACTAAATGAAATGTCACCGAGTTCCGACTACCTCTGAGAAGTACCGAGCAAAGCCAATACAGGCAGGGTGTTGACCCGCCAGTGGCTTGCACACCCTGCACGCGTGATGTTTGGCACACCATGGTAGGCCCTGTTCTGAAAGGTTGGTGTGTGGATACGGTTTCGTCTAAACCAAAAAATAAGACGTAGTTTGAGAGAATAACCTTTGGGCTAAAAGGAGTGGTCTCGTCGATGTCATTGTAGTGAGAGAGACACAAAATACTGTGTCGGTAAAAATACTATTTCGATACATACTAAAACTCTAGTAATAGTTGACCCGAGTCACAGCTAATGCTAATAAAAGTATGTTAATCACGTGTGCTACTAAAACTGCCACATTTGACCCACAGGTAGGGCAAAGTTTAGAAATATGGGTAGCGATCCATTGTTTGAGCCAGATTGTGACTAGGGTTGACAGAGCGCAGACGATGTCGCTGGTGACCAGCAAATCTCAGTGGAGCAATAGGCTGACGTAGTATTGTACTTAATGTTTCTAAGTGAAATATGTAAAATCGAGTGGGAAGTGAATTTGATGGCTGAAAAAAGGCTTTATTTATAATGACGACAATAACAACAGACTGAGACGTCGTTAGATCAAACAAACAAAGCTCATGCCGCTTCACTCCGCCGGTTTTCTTCACAGTAACGGTAAATACATGCACGTTGTAAATATTCTCAGTGTTTTAGATAATCGAGGATGGCCTTGTGATTCCGACTGAGCGGACGAACGTAATAATAGTGGAGAAACCACTGGTGAACGGTCCCAGGCAGTATTTCAACACGCTGGCTTTTAATGTGTATGAGTAATGCTCGCCGGTTGTTTTCTCTCCCACTGGTGTCGCGAGTTCGTAGAGAGCATGTTAGGAAGAAGATCACTCTGTATTAGAGGCTCCCGTGAAGGCACGTTGAATTCTGGTGTGACGCACGTATCACTTTAATTATGAATATTGTATCTCACCTTAATTGGAGGACAGCAGGCTCAACAATATTATCTGTGTTAACATATTTACATGGAGATGACAAAAAGTAGTGGAAACACTGTCGTAATTCATGCGCGACTTTACTGACAGACGTTCACTGTATTACATGCCCTCAATATAATTGCCTCGTATCAGGATTATCTTTCCCTAGACGGATGGAATGCGTTGTACGCTGTCAGTGCGTTCTTCTCTTGTGTTCTAGTGCGTGCCACGAAGAGATTCTTTCGTTCTGGCGAACTCGTCATAAAACTACGGACTCATATCGGGTGAATACGGCGGATGTTCCAGTATCTTCCACCCGTACGTTGGCAGGAGCCTCTGCATGGGGTTCGCCTTGTAGCATCGTGCATTGTCATGAAGGATGATGGGACGCAGTGCCGTCGCTTTCTTCTCAGTGCGCGACGAAGGTGATGTCGCAACAAACTGCAGTAATGGGCCTCCTAAGCATACTGTTCAGGAACTTGAACTGGCCTTCCGCACTTTTCGGCCAGTAGATACAGCAACTGACTCAAACACAGCCGTCGCCCCTCACTGTAATTACTTCAGCTGACCTGCTATCAGGTATAGACACTTGACGCAGATCCTTCATGTTCCGACAGTGTTGACACTATTTTTTATGCAACCCCTGTATCTGCTAGCCAACGAACCTCTTTCCTGTCCTATCGTTTCACTCAAAGTGTACGAATATGTCACTAGAAGGAGCCCAACGTCATAGCTTATGCAGTAAAAGCACATCAAGTGAGTTATAAATGTTGCCGCGTCGCTGAACGCGCCGACGCGCTGAAACAAACAGGTGAGTACGTGTCGGAGTGTGATTGAGTATGCTTGCAGTTTGGCGACACGGCCTACAGCTCTTTTTCCCAGACACATTGTGTTTGTACTTTCCACCGCTGCTAGAAGCTGTTGCAAAGTTAGTAAATAGATTATTAAATTTTGCAACTTAATAACCTTCAAACAGTACAGTTGTCTCCACTGTCTTCTCTAACTATTCCTTGACGTAACTCTTTTGTCATTACTCCATTCTTAAAATAAATCTCTATGAGTTTTTCTCGATGCCGCTCCTGAATGGCTGTGAAAAACATTCGCAATACGTCTGTGGTGATGCTAGCTTCGGAGGCCATCGGAAGCTTCCTTTGTGTTGACGTACAGGCAAGGAATGAGGAGGTCCTGCACAGGATCGGAGAGGATAGGGATACGTGGAAAACACTGATAAGGAGAAGGGATAGGATGATAGGACATCTGTTACGGTATGATGGAATGACTTCCATGGCACTAGAGGGAGCTGTAGAGGGAGTGTGGAGGAAGACGGAGATTAGAATACATACAGCAAATAACTAAGGACGCAGGGTGGAAGTTTGCAAGTGCTACTCTGAGATGAAGAGGTTGACACGGGAGAGGAATTCGTGGCGGGCCGCATCAAACCGGTCGAAAGACTGATGACCCAGTAAGGAAAAAAGAAAAACATAACAGTGACGACCTGTTCGTATCGTGAGTAGGGGTAACAATGGCTGCGACATGGCGGTGAATGATGGCGTCTTTGCCTTAGGGCGGAATCTACTGTGCTGTCGCTGCGGTATCCGCCAGGGGAAGGCACGCGGCACTCCGATTGAACAGTGCGCTGCAATATTTGATAAAATGGAGCGTAATAATTACCACACAGTTCTCTCCGGGGTAGAAATACCGCTGATCAGCTGCCAATTAATTATGTATAAGAATAAATTAAATGTTACCGATAGCACAAATAATTTGCTAAAACGTGATATTGGTAATAGAGGGTTATTAGCTAAGTTAATGAGTAGCACAGATCACTTTCAGCTGCTTGCATTCTGCATGAAACGTTCCGTTATTTATCGATGGTATTTGATTCTCGGGTGTACTGTAGTAAACGTAATGAAATATCGATGTTCTAATTTAATTAATATTTATAGGGGCTGTATAATTGCTCTTGGCATTTCCCAATTATACCGGCCATTACACTGCTCTGTTTGAATGAACACAATCCGCGCAGTAAACTTCACACCAGTGTTTTTGCTTACCTCTTTTAGGGTAAATTTGATATTTTCGTAACTGCTAAATAAATGTATGATTTCGTGTAGTTTATCAATATGGCAATTTGTAACAGAATCGGGTTATGGAATGGTTATATATCAACAGTATTTTAGACTAAATAATGTCATTCGATGACGATTTATTTCGGTGCTCCCATTAGTTACAAGTATCTTTTTTTCCCGACTCGGAATCGTCACGATCTGCTTTCCAGAGAATAGGTTTGATGTCAGCGATGTATCCCTGTTGCACATTCGGAAGGAAATTGGATCGCCACGTTCTCCCAATATGACAACTATCTCCGACTGCTGAGCGTGGGGAGTCCATAGTGGTGAACGCACTTGTAATCCGGCTGAACATGGCTCAAATAACTGTCACGATGTCGCGGTTTACGTGTTCCAGTGCTTTCTGTAGACCACTTCAAGCGAATGCTGGGATGATCCCTCGAACGGGCAACTACATATTCTTTTTTCCTCTCCCTGTTCAAATGTGTGTGTAATCTTACGGGACTTAACTGCTAAGGTCAACAGTCCCTAAGTTTACACACTACTTAACCTAAAAAATGTCCTAAGGACAAACACACACACCCATGCCCGAAGGAGGACTCGAACCTCCACCGGGACCAGCCGCATAGTCCATGACTGCAGCGCCTAAGACCGCTCGGCTAATCCCGCGCGGCCTCTCCCTGTCCAAGTGAGCCAGTGCTGCATCTGTGATGATCCTGCTGCTGCCGAGGGCAACAAATACGATATGCCACCAGCCCCTGAGATATTTCGTAGTTTAATCTGCAGTAGATAAGTATAACACATACCAAAAAACTTGACAGAGATTCCTTTACTGTGTAGTACACTTCTTTAAGTTAGTTTTCGATGTGAGTTGTATATAGGGTGGTCCATTGATCGTGACCAGGCCAAATATCTCACCAAATAAGCGTCAAACGAAAAAACTACAAAGAACGAAACTTGTCTAGCTTGAAGGGGGAAACCAAATGGCGCTATGGTTGGCCCGCTAGATGGCGCTGCCATAGGTCAAACGGATATCAACTGCGTTTTTAAAAAATAGGAGCCCCCATTTTTTATTACATATTCGTGTAGTACGTAAAGAAATATGAATGTTTTAGTTGGACCACTTTTTTCGCTTTGTGATAGATGGCGCTGTAATAGTCACAAACATATGGCTCACAATTTCAGACGAACAGTTGGTAACAGGTAGGTTTTTTTAAATTAAAATGCAGAACTTAGGTACGTTTGAACATTTGATTTCGGTTGTTTCAATGTGGTACGTGTACATTTGTGAACTTATCATTTCTGAGACCGCATGCTGTTACACCGTGATTACCAGTAAATACCACATTAATGCAATAAATGCTCAAAATGATGTCCGTCAACCTCACTGCATTTGGCAATACGTGTAACGACATTCCTCTCAACAGCGAGTAGTTCGCCTTGCGTAATGTTCGCACATGCATTCACAATGCGCTGACGCATGTTGTCAGGCGTTGTCGGTGGATCACGATAGCAAATATCCTTCAACTTTCCCCAAAGAAAGAAATCCGGGGACGTCAGATCCTGTGAACGTGCAGGCCGTGGTACGGTGCTTCGACGACCAATCCACCTGTCATGAAATATGCTATTCAATACCGCTTCAACCTCACGCGAGCTATGTGCCAGACATCCATCATGTAGGAAGTACATCACCATTCTGTCATGCAGTGAACCATCTTGCAGTAACATCGGTAGAACATTACGTATAAAATCAGCATACATTGCACCATTTAGATTGTCATCGATAAAATGGGGGCCAATTAACCTTCCTCCCGTAATGCCGCACCATACATTATGAAACGTCTCATTAAAAAATTATTGAATTACTGTGCTGGCAAACCGCTTACATTATTTGATTTTCAAACAGCTGAGCACAACTGAACGTACTCAGACATTGTGCTCTTTACTTACTCTGATCAACACTAAACTGACACACAATATTTCAAGCGCAACGCAATCTGACTTTCAAAAATCCCTCCAAAAGAATGGCCCTGACTAACAATAACCTATACCTTTCATGAATCACTTACCTCACAAAAATCTTCGTTACTCGAACTACTGCAATACAGCGAGCGCCACTACTGCCAGCTAAATAAAAGATTCAAACTACTGAAGGGACTAACTACTGATAGGCATAGTTAGCAAATGAAAGATTTTGATAAAGAACAAACAATGTATTTGCCTTAATAGCGTTTAAAAGTCATAATACATATATATCAGTTCATGACATCCAGTCTTATAAATTTACTGTCTCTGATGGACACACGTCCAGATCGTCCGCTCTCAAAACTCCGCCATCTCTCTCCCCACATCCACCATTGCTGGCAGCTCACCTCCAACTGCGCAACGCTACGCGCTGTTAACAGCCAACTGCCCAACACTACAATAGCAAATTCCAACAATGCAAACCAGCCACAGACTGCACACAGCACAGTCAGTGATTTTCATATAGAGCGCTACATGGCGTTACCAGCATAAAAACCTAAACAACCTACTTACAATTAACCCGCCAAGGTCGCTGATGTTCCAGTAGTCGCAGCCATTGTTGATTTTCCGTTCCCAAATAGTGCATATTATGCCGGTTTACGTTACCGCTGTTGGTGAATGAAGCTTCGTCGCTAAATAGAACGCGCACAAAATATCTGTCATCGTCCCGTAATTTCTCTTGTGCCTAGTGACAGGACTGTCCACGACGTTCAAAGTCGTCGCCAAGCAATTCCTGGTGCATAGAAATACGGTTCGGGTGCAATCGATGTTGATGTAGCACTCTCAACACCGACGTTTTTGAGATTCCCGATTCTCGCGCAATTTGTCTGCTACTGATGTGCGGATTAGCCGCGACAGCAGCTAAAACACCTACTTGGGCATCTTCATTTGTTGCTGGTCGTGGTTGACGTTTCACGTGTGGCTGAACACTTCCTGTTTCCTTAAATAACGTAACTATCTTGCGAACGGTCCGGACACTTGGATGATGTCGTCCAGGATACCGAGCAGCATACATAGCACGCACCCGTTGGGCATTTTGGTCACAATAGCCATACATCAACACGACATCGATCTTTTCCGCAATTGGTAAACGGTCCATTTTAACACGGATAATGTATCACGACAAATACCGTCCGCATTGGCCGAATGTTACGTGATACCACGTACTTATACGTATGTGACTATTACAGCGCCATCTGTCAAAAAGCGAAAAAAGTGGTCCAACTAAAACATTCATATTTCTTTCCGTACTACACGAATATGTAATAAAAATGGGGGTTCCTATTTAAAAAACGCAGTTGATATACGTTTGACCTATGGCAGCGCCATCTAGCGGGGGAACCATAGCGCCATCTGGTTTCCCCCTTCAAGCTAGACGAATTTCGTTATTTGTAGTTTTTTCGTTTGATGCTTATTTGGTGAGATATTTGGCCCAGTCAGGATCAGTGGACCACCCTGTATAACCTCGCGAACCATGGATCTTGACGTGATGAGGGGGCTTGCGTGCCCAGCGATACAGACAGTCGGACCCATTGGTGAAACAACAACAAAAGGCTATCTTAGGAGAGGCCAGACAAACAAGTGGTTACGTTAATGGGGCAGCACCCTTTCCAGTAGTTACAGGGGCAACAGTCTCGGTGGTTGACTGATACGACGATGTACCATCAACCTATGTGCCTTACCATGTTGGTGCTGTGGAAGGCTTTAAGTGGCAGGTAGCTACAGCTCTTATATTACCCGAGAACATAGAGCTCTGTGATTGGTTTAACAAAGATAACATATCCTTGCGTAAAGCACAGGGTGATTCAAAAAGAATACCACAACTTTAGGAATTTAAAACTCTGGAACGACAAAAGGCTGAGCTAAGCACTATCTGTCGGCGAATTAAGGGAGCTATAAAGTTTCATTTAGTTGTACATTTGTTCGCCATTTCAGCCAATAAAGTTTTTGGTCTCTTTTTCTTCGAAGGTGCTACTGTAACTGGACTACAGTATCTGGAGATGTTAGAGAATTGGCTGTTCCCTCAGCTCGAACAAGAAGCACAACAATTCATATTTCAGCAGGATGGAGCGCCACCACATTGGCACTTATCTGTCCGTAACTACCTGAACGTCAACTACCCGAGGCGATGGATCGGCCGCCAGGCAGCCCGTGACAGAGCACGTCATCACTGGCCTCCAAGAAGCCCTGATCTTACCCGCTGCGATTTTTTCTTATGGGGGTATGTTAAGGATATGGTGTTTCGGCCACCTCTCCCAGCCACCATTGATGATTTGAAACGAGAAATAACAGCAGCTATCCAAACTGTTACGCCTGATATGCTACAGAGAGTGTGGAACGAGTTGGAGTATCGGGTTGATATTGCTCGTGTGTCTGGAGGGGGCCATATAGAACATCTCTGAACTTGTTTTTGAGTGAAAAAAAACCTTTTTAAATACTCTTTGTAATGATGTATAACAGAAGGTTGTATTATGTTTCTTTCATTAAATACACATTTTTAAAGTTGTGGTATTCTTTTTGAATCACCCTGTATTCTGGAGGTAAAATACGAGGAGCGTTCAAGAAGTAATGCAACACTTATTTTTTCTCTGTCAAGTTCGGTTGGAAAAATGCGGAATTTGTTGTGGGACATCGTGGAATATTCTCGCTTCAGCTCTTATAGTTTCACGAAGTTCCGGTGGGTGGTAGTGCTATACGTAACTTCTAAAATGGCGAATATAAGGAAGGAGCGTTTCAAGCAGAGAATTGTCACTGAGTTTCTTTTATAAGAAAACCAGATATTCATAGGCGCTTGCAGAATGTCTACGGAGATTTGGCAGTGAACAAACCTAGGTGAGTCTTTGGGCCATGCTTCTGTCACAGTCACGACTAGTTCGCGCAAATCTGTCCGATCGGCTGGTCGGCCGTACACAGATTTGACTCCTGCAGTGTTGCAACGCGCCGACACTCTCACTGGGGGTGGCCGACGGATCACAGTCAAACACGTCGCAGCACAACTGGACGTCTCCTTTGGTAGTGCTTACACACCCTTCCACCAGTACTCAAAGGTGTGAGCCCACAGACGACCATAAAGAGCAACGAATGACCATCTGTGCGGAATTGTTATTGAGCTACGAGGCTGATCTTGACAATTTCTGATGCGTTAAGACGCGTATTCCGCCCTCGACGAGTAGAGTGGTATCGTACGGGTATACAGGCCCTCCCAGTAAGGTAGTTTAAGGTCGTCGCATTGAACGGAGATTATGTTGAAGAATAGTGTTTTGTAGCCAAAAGAGTGGCGGATAATATGATGTACTTTAATCCTGAATAAAACTAACCTGCTTTCAGAAATAAAATAGTTTGCATTACTTACTAAACGCCCCTCCTACTTCCCTATTTGGATCTCCGGGCGGAGAGGAAGTTGGACAGAGTGAGAAGAGAAATGGGTTGGTGAAGTCGCACATAGTGGAAATTCGGGAAGGGTAGTGGCAGAAAGAATAGAATTTCTGACTGAGTGAGTTGTGGGTTAACAACTCAAAATGACATTGGGGTAATACAGGGGTTGGACTATAATATTTAAGAGAATAAGAATACACGTGAGCAACTATGAATAGCATAGTGGCGCATTATCATTGATATAAAAGCTTTAAGATTTGCCAGCGACATTGTAATTCTCTCAGAGGCACCAAAGACGTTAGATCAGTTGAACGGAATAGATAGTGTCTTTAAAAGCTGTTATCGGATGAACATTAACAAAAGTAAAGCATGGCAACGCAATACCGTCGAAGTAAATCAGGTGATGCTAAGGGAATCAGAAAAGGAAATGAGACATTAAAAGTTATAGACGAGATTTGCTATTTGGGCAGTAAAATAACTGACGATAGACGAAACACAGAGGATACAAAACACAGACTGGCGATAGCAGGAAAACTATTTCCGAAAAACAGAACTGAACGTCTACCATAAATTTTATTGTTAAGAAGACTTGCCTGAAAGTATTTATCTGGAGTTATGGCTTATATGTAACATCAACACGGAGAAAAAGCAGTGTAGGAAAGAAGAGAATCGAAACTTTTGAAATTGGTGCAGCAGAAAAATACTGTAGATTAGATGAGTTGATCAAATAAACAGTGAGGAGGTACTGAAAAGAATTGCGGAGAAAAGCATTTCAGGACACAACTTTACTCACAGAAATAATAGGTTAATAGGACATCCTGAACATCAACGAATAGTGAATTTGGTTGTGGAGGAAACTGTGACGCCTAGAAATCATAGACGCTAGCGTGGAGGGCTGCGTCAATCTAGTGTTCGGATTGGACGCCATAGCACACAACGTACAGGAGAAATTTGGCAGCTGTGTATTTTATCCGAAATTAGAGATGTCTGAATCAATAAAAAGCGGGATTTACACTTCATCATAATTATGTATATCAAATAAGGAGGAAATGGTGTCAGTGACGAATCTAGATCTCTTTCTATTTTAAAAATCAGTCTATCATCACTACTACCACCAATATTCGATGGTCAGTGCCGGTGGATAGCTACCACATTCGTGTTATCAACGAGTACTAAATTTCAGTATCCTTCTCCTCTCTTTTAAGTCTTCCATGATCACCAAACCAACAAAAATATATTTAATTTTACTTTTCTTGTTATTGGAGGACATCTGTTAAATCGTTACCTAGCCGAATATCATTCGTCCTTTGTTGTCCATTTCGGATATAATACTAACCATGTTATAGTTTGATGAACATTATAGTGAAATTTCCTTAGGAATAAAACTAAGTGCGACTAAAAACTGACTCAAGTCATTACTTACGGCGACTTGCAGTCATCAGTCTAGCTACCAAGTAAAAGTCATGTACTGCCTTCAAGTACCGCTGCTACACATGACAAGCAGATGACCACGTTCAAAAACGTGGAAATGACGAACTCATGTTTGCAAAGATTTAGATTTAAACCTCAGTCTAAAACGTTTCTCCTACATCAATCGTCAAAAGCATTTTCAATATTTATGTTTCTAATCAGCAAGGTCCAATGTAAATTCCTCATTTTATTACGTTTGTAAGCCGGCCGCTGTAGCCGAACGGTTGTAGGCGCTTCAGTCCGGAACCGCGCTGCTGCTACCGTCGCAGGTTCGAATCCCGCCTCGGGCATGAATGTGTGTCATGTCCTTGGGTTAGTTAGGTTTAAGTAGCTCTAAGTCTAGGGTACTGATGACCTCAGATGTTAAGTCCCATAGTGCTTAGAGTTATTTGAACCATTACGTTTATAATAGTCACTGCCTCCGGATTAGCAGGGCACGAAGTTCTAAAATATCATGAGTCCGAAATCTTCAAGTCTTTTCCATGCCTATCCCACAACGGATTTTATTTTTCTGCATAATAAACTAAGCGCATATTTAAAATCAAAGTAATCGATGTGGAACTTTGGGAAAAAACTTAATGGTGGGAAAGCACAAGTTTGTTTCCGTTATATTCTTCATCAGAATTTCACGTATAAAAATATTCTTCGAAGTGCGTAATGAGTCAGTTCAAACATCTATAATTCGTTCCTCCTGCAATCAATCATATTGCCAGAAGTAGGTTGGCAGAATTACTTTCGGTTGCACAGTGGTGTTCGTAAGTGTCCATATGCCATCAGTACGCAACCTCTTCTCCTCAGTGTGCCTTTTAGGTTATGTGACGAAATATTTCCACATTTAATTAGGAATATTTGATACACCTTAACTCTTCATCACTGAATGCTCTATATGATTCATACATTGTCTGATAAACGTTGTCTTTTTTGTGGTAAAAGTATTGAACCCGTTTCTGGTAACTGCAACACAAATACGATAACGAAACTCGTTTCGCACACTATTTGTAATAGAGATATTCATAACTGAGTGGCCTATTTTGGTGGTTATTGGACTGTTAAGATAATATAGTTTGTATGCTGTTATTATTACACATATTTGCTCATGTTATGATAAATATTACGCAGTATTTTTTGCTATTAATGAAACAAGTGCCCAATATAATTTCTATACCAAGCAACTAATGAGCAATGTCGTTAATGTGGATGGTTATTGCTGGTTTTATATAGTTAAATATCATAAGCATTTATATGTTCACTGTAGCATTTACGAAAATCCCTCCCGATTTGCCCATCAGAGAGGATTTTACGTAAGTAATGGACGATCCTAGTAATCTGACAGACTGTAAATAGCTGTGGATTAGCAGCAGTTATTTTGACGCTAAATGCATGCATAGCGCCCTTGCAGGATGCTAGCACGACGCCATTTTATTAATGACGGAACAGCGGGACAATGCACTTTATGCGTTGGTCCGAAAAACTGTTTTTAATGGCGCCATTGTTGCGAAGATGTGCCTGTAGTCCCCTCACCGTTTCAGTACTACTTGTTAAGGTCGTATCCCTAACCATAATAGGGTTCTCCTGTTGATTAAGAACTTTAAGGAAAGTTGTTTCCTCTCAAAAGAGAGAACAACGGGTCGCAAGCAGAGTATGGGAAACTCAGAGAAGTTCAGATAGCATTGAGACGCTGTTAAGAAACCCTCAGCACTCTGTTAGATAACACGCCGGCAAACTATTTTTTTTAATAAAACAGCCTGAAACAGAAGATGGGTACACTTCTGTAAATTTCGGAGGTCTGTTACACAATTCAAGAAATACGAACGTAATATGGGTCAATTTAAGCAATGATTTAAGCATATAGTTGGAATGGAGCCTTTTTCCTTTTGTTTCTCGACAATAGGAGTAGCTTATTCTGGATCGGGAGGATCATGAAAGGTACCACCATCCCATTTTACAGATGGGATGCAGAACTTCCTCATTACTACGAACGCTATGAAAAGCACGCACAAAGAGAATAAAAGGACAGTGGTGAAAACTTCAAAGGCCGTTTGGAATTGATGAAATTTAGTCCAGATATAATCTACGATGATATTCACGTTGAATGGGTGATATATCTGGTGAATCAGGAATCCAGATAAGAAGTGAAACGCGACGTGCTGAAAAATGGCTTGAATACGGTTCGTCGCACTGCCTTCTTGTGATACAGCTATGAAAAACGATGTGGGTTGGGTACCAGTCCGAAATCTAGAGATCATGTTAGATGGAAAAATCGCTTTTGCAAGTTACTTTGAATTCGGAGCAGGCAGGATTTCCCCTGATACATACCCTTCGCCCTCCTATCGCGTCCACCATGAGCCACGGTACTCCAATACCTCACGCATACTGGGTCATCACCGTAGTTCATATTGAAGCGATATAAATTAATACCAGGTAATACCCGACCGATTAATGCCTGACAGTTATAGCCTGGAGTCTTTTGGTGCGGTATCAGAAGGATCCTTCGAAACAGGAAACACAAGAGGTGTAATCTGTGAGCGCAGACAGTGCTACACCTTCAACAGGCGTCCGAAGTTGAAGGTGGCGCTCTGCGAATAGTCCGTGCCACGTGATCGACACAGCTGTCGTCCCATACTGACGCTGCGCTTCATGGTACACCAGAAAGTTCATACGTACGATCCTGTTTATCAAACGCCTGCCATACATTCATTACTTTACTAACATTACTTATGATGCAATGCCAACCAAAAATATTGTTCTGATGTAACTAATTGACTTAGTTTCTCGAGCATATTGGGCAACAAGTCTCCTCCAGTGAACTCGATCACCTGCCAGGTTTTCAGTTTCCTCCCTGTTCACGTCTATGCATTAAAAATCCTTTGAAAAAGTTCATTTCCAGATGTTAGGAGGTCTTCCTCTTGTTTGGTATCCATTCGTCGGTTCCAAAGTAGTGCTGATTTGGGGATTCTTCCATCTTTCACGCATAGAGCAAGCCGTGCCAGCTTCAGTGTTCTTTCAGCAACGACTTTATGCAGGCAGCGTAGCCCACTTTTTCTGGGTACTTCATCATTTGAAACTCGGTAGCGATAGCTGATCTTCAAATTTCATCTCAGGTGTCGCTGATGAGAAACCTTGAGCTTGTGTGCTGTTTTTGTTGACGGTTTCCACGTCTCACACGCGTATATGGTCGTCAGTAGGGTCATAGAAGAATACAGCCGAAGCTTTGTAGACTTAAGTATAGAATCTAATTGCCATATGGGTCGCATTTGTTCGAAGAATGGAGAAGCTTTCCCAGTTCTCCTTGTGATGCCTGCATCTACGTACGCTTTATTACGTATAAGGCTACCGAGATGTGGAAATCTGGGAACATATTTTAGTGCTTTCTTTTGCACTATAATTTGAAAAAATACACTTTCAGCTTTTATGGACGACGCTTTTTTCTGTCATTCTTTATTTTTAGCTCTAGAGATATGGCCACTCTATTCAGCCTTGTAGTCATCAGTTGTAAACTTTGTGAAGTTTCTGCCGAAAGAACGATATCGTCAGCAAAATCCACCACATCCGTAAGCCTAGACTGCTCATGTGAGCGGATCCCCTCGGCGGCGTTGTCCATACTTTTTCTCATCATGAAATCTTCGACAAATACGAAAAGAAATTGTGACAGAATGCACCCTTGTCTGATGTCTGTTGGAACAGTTTTGCAGAACGAAGTAATAGCATTACTTTCTACTAAATGATTATAATTACTGGTTTAATTTCATTAACAGAATGTGTGAGCCTAATAAGTACAACGTTTATAAGGTAAATGGGACTATAAAATCTCGTTTATGTTTAAAAATTCTTATTCTTTTAGGAAGTTTCTTTTTATAACCCGTAATTACTCTAATTTTACTAATAAATATTTGTTCAAGTTAATTAGTGAAAATTTCTGAGATTTTATCGACTCCTACTTGAACGCTTTTAACATACTCCAATCGCTGCATTTCATATTCGATTCACTCTTACCTCTTTGCGGCTGTTTCTGCTCGCTCAAAAGCTCACTTTCTCATACAAGTAGGGATCGGTCCCATGCGTGAACCTTGGCTCTTCTTTCATCCATTGATTCCTAAAACAGCAAACTTCCCTTTCAGTGGCGCTTTTATTCGAAGTATGAACTACGTCTTGAAACCTGTTTCATTTGGCTTGTGAATACCTGACGACCTTGCAGCGTGCTATCTTATTACCGTTACTGTTGACTTAAAGTTCCTAATGTTGATACGCAGTTTATAAGCCCCTTTGTCGGAATTAGTGCTTCTTACAGTAAATAACTATTTACTGCACAGATAATGCGGCATTTCCCGCCGCACTGTTACTTTACGCTCTGGCAAATTTAAAGGAAATCTATTGTTTGTTTTAAAAATGAAAATTTGCTTCCAGTTACCTCACACAAATAATACCCAAGCAAATAAATTACATCCAACAAATAACGTTAATACGAATTCATCGTGCTTATCACCTCCCTTAGAAACTGAAATACGAACGGGGTTTCGAGTTGGATCGTAAAAAGAAACATCTCCGTTCGCTCCGCCATTTCTCTGCTTCTAGTGGGGTCATTGACCCGTTACGTCACCCAGCTAATGTTCTTAATGTTGTTTTTGGGGAGTACGGGCGCCCAACGGCGAGGTTATCAGCGCCTTTACAAATATTAAAAGAAACGAACATGGTTAAAAGGACTATAAACGTCGGTACACTTTGTCTCAGTTACTTACTCGCGTTGATCCACACACGCACTCCAAATCACATGCCGTAAAACAAAAGAGAACTAGTGAAAAGTGCTACACTTGGGAAGAAGACAGAGGGAAAACGACAGAGGAGCTAAAACATCAGAACAACGATACGTGACGGGCTAACTATTTAAAAAAAACGTGCATGAGACCGTCACTCTGTTAACACATTAAGAACATCTAAAAATGTTTGGAAAAAAGGCAAATCACAAAGCCTTAAAAATCTCACAACATTCATTTGAACGTCACTTAAAATAGGGGGCAGATCTGCCGGGAAATCTGCCGCTCCCCTCTGGTCCGAAAATAAAACACAGTCTAATAAAATGGTGGGGCACAGTGATCTGGACGTAACAAGTACCACACACTGGAGGGTCGTTGTCCCGGATCAAGAAGCCACGCGTCAGAGGACTGTGACCTATGCGAAGACGAGTAAGTTGGACCTCATCCCGTCTTCGTGGCTGAAATGAGGTACTACACGGCCGTTTACTAGACGCAGCTTATTACCTGTCACTTCCAGCCAATCATGCTTCCATCGACGCACGACTCTGTACGCAGGGAAATGGCACACTGAAATAACTGAGGATCATGACGCGCCTCATTACCTGCTACATCTACCCTTTCGTTACCTGCAATACCCATGTGCCCTGGTACTCAGACACCTCCTTTGCCAGCTGCTATAGTTGGAGGGCGTCCTGGATACACGGGACTACTTTATCTGCTGGGTACAAGCGGTGCAGAGAGTGAAGGCCACTTCGAAAATTGCAATAGAGAATGATTTTAGCACTTGAAGCACATCTCATCTGCTCCAGTGCCAGTAAGATAGCATATAATTCCTCGTCAAAGGCAGTGAAGTTTCGAGGCAGTCGGACCTTGAGGAACCGTTCAGGGAAAACAACATAGTAACCAACGGAGTCCCCCTGTTTCGATCCATCCGTAAAGACAGCTGTAAAGTTTTGGTGCTCAGTTAGAATGTCATAAAACGCATTAAAAGATATGCAGGAAAGCAGTGTCCCCTGCAGCACAGGCTCAGCACAGAGAGCTATTTCTGTAAGCACCTAATCCCCTCATGAAGGATAGCGTCAACAACATTCTGGTAACAAGGCCTTGCTGACCGTACACTGTGCACCCATAGTCTAGCCGTGAACGCACAGAATCCCTACAAAACTAGACCTGTGGTTAAGGCACTTTACGATATTCAGTGCCTTCTGGGTTCTGGCTTTGAGGTCTCTCAGGTATGGTAACCACGACATTTTGGAGTCAAAATTAGGCCCATAAACCTCATTGGGTCTTTAAAATGTAGAATAGTGTCCTCTTATGCGTAAGTCAGGTAAAATAAAAATGTGACTGGAACGATTAAAACGAACACACTTACCGACAGGAAACCGAAAACCCGTTTTTGCAGCCCACTCTTCTAAACACCGCGCTGTAAGTTGCAACTAAAGGGTCGCTGTTGCAGCACCGGAGGAGGAACAGAAAACAAATCGTCCATAAACAGGGAACACTATACAGGACTCATTACCGTAGACGTGATACTCCTCATGGCCATGGCAAAGAGGTTAATACTTAAAATAGTGCCCTGATGAACACCATTCTCCTGTTCAAAACAATCCAACAGCACGTCACTAATTCGCGACCTAAAAATGCTCTCAGACAGGAAGGGCCGTATGAAGATGGAGTTGATGGATTTGCACGCCTAACTGACATGGCCCGTGAAATAAGAATGCATTTAATTATGGATACTGAAGTAAGCAACCGGCCTACAGTAGGCACCGAATTAATTTATCAGTGGTGTGAAAAACTTAATGGCAAATGTAACTTCCTTATGATGTACTGCCAACTAACACACCTCGGCGAAACTTGAACCATACAAGGAAAGAACTGGTACATTATAGTACAAAAGGCAGCTGAAAGAAATGCGCAATGAGACGAAAAGAAATTCCAGTTTTTTTCGAAGTCAGTAATATTACTGAAGTTACTGTGATTCATGATGGCACATCGGACATTATAAAAGTTGGGACTTGGTTCTTAAAATGGTGTCTGATCACCACAGCCGGCAATACATGCTCTGCAATGTACCGCCATGCTTGCCATAAGGTTGGTACGGTGTTTTTGTGATAGGACTTTCAATTTCTCCATCAGGGTGACTGACAACTTGAAACGTCCCCTTTTGAAAAATTATATACGTGACTGGGCTTAAACTGACACACAATATTTTTAGCGCAACGCAATCTGACTTTCAAAAATCCCTACAAAAGAATGGCCCTGACTATAACATTAACCTATACCTTTCACAAATCACTTACCTCACAAAAATCTTCGTTACTCGAACTACTGCAATACAGCGAGCGCCACTACTGCCAGCTAAATAAAAGATTCAAACTACGGAAGGCACTAACTACTGATAGGCATACTTAGCAAATGAAAGATTTTGGTAGAGAACAAACAATGTATTTACCTTAATAGTCATCAAAAGTCATAATATATGTAGGAGTTCATAACATCGATTCTTACAAATATCAAAACTCCGCCATTTCTCTCCCCACATCCACCACTGCTGGCGGCTCACCTCCAACTGCGCAACGCTACGCGCTGTTCACACCCAGCTGCCGCTGCCCAACACTACAATGGCAGACAACAATGCAAACTAGCCACAGACTGCACACAGCACAGCCAGTGATTTTCATACAGAGCGCTACGTAACGTTGCCAATAAGAAAACATAAACAGCCTACTTACATAGCCCCCATGCTCCCCACAAAAAATTTTACAAATTGTTTTGGGCACTGGCCAATACAGATTTGAAAAAATTTTTCATAATTACAGTAAGAAAGATATCAAATGCACACACTTATTAATACAATGTTGGTCAAAAGCTAAAATTTTCTCACAGTCCATAAAGACAGTCCTGATCATTCATCACAGTAAAACTGCTGTTTCTTTTCTCAAAGTCTGAGCAGTAAAAGACGTTGCACAAGGAAGTAGTGGATTTCCATGCAGTCTTGAAGAAGTAGTGTTGTCCTTCCAACGGAAAGACAGTGCTGCCTCTTGACATGCTGACAGGTAATGGGCCACAACAGAGCAAACCCACAGCAGAGTCATTCGACGTTTTGAAGAATATTGGTAGGTAGGTCATCACAGAGCAGACCCACTGTAGTCCTGGTAGAGAGTATGATATTGGTGGGCCACCAGAGGTGCAGACCCACTGCAGTCCTTGTAGAAATAATGGTATTGGTGGGTCATGAAAGGTGCAGACCCACTGCAGTCCTTGTAGAGACGGCCAGCAGCCATCTGTTGCGACTGTGCAGGTGCACAATCATCATCAAAGAGTCTTGCGGACAATATAGCAAGTCCATGAACCACCACTTGTGCACTCACAAAAAAATTTTTTTGAAATGTCCTTAGAACCAGCAATGCTGTTATCCAGTCCCTTGCTGAATTATTAACACACGTGCAAACACCAACAGTCCTCCTTTTTGTCACATATTGTGCATATACTACGACCAACAGAAATGTGTGCAGTGAAATGTAACTTACAAATTGATAATATGATGAACTGGTATCAATTACAATTTTATAATATATGAATACAATAACAACGGTACAAAATACATCATTAAAAAACATAACAATATAAATAACATTTGTAGTACAGGCTTTACAAAAGAATCGAAATAAAATATACATCAGTGTTACAGGAATTATGACATGAGTGCATACATAAAAGATCAGAGTAACTTTCGAAACATCAACTTCACACATGAGCATTAAAACAGAACAGAATAAATAATGTCTAAACATCTTTACAAAGAAAATAACATGTTATCAGAAAAATTCTACAACATAACACATTAAGACATGAAAAACACAAATTCACATAGTGTAATAACATAAAAATACAGGACAGGGTTTGTTTTCAGTGTGACATTTGGTACTGCAGTCAACCCAAAACTTCATTCCATAGATCTTTCGTCTTATTTCAACATTTGTTTCCACCAAAAAAAATCCTATCCAAGCATGCTTTCTGTATTTATATGTTCACATATTTCTTACCTCATTATTTATTTTCCATTATCTTACCTCATCATTTATTTCCAAGAAAATCCTACCTAAACCTGTTGTCCCTAAACCCTACTTTTTTGGTTCATATCCTCTTTCAAAACACTTTTTTGGCCAAACCATTTTCTTATAACTTCTCAATGCATTTCTTTCAATTCATCACAACTTGTTCTCTTATATAGTCTACCCCCTCTTAAGCTAACTTAAATCTGCTGAGCTCAGATATATATACCAAGGGACGAGGCAATGCAGCAGCACATAACAAATTAACACAAACATCAATGACAAAAAATTCAAATTGGCAAAGCAATTGCAATATTACAACTAATATAAGGCACTGTGCAGCAAACAAGAAAAATAAATCCGTAGTAAAACTGACTTAACAGCGTAATACAAAGTCAAATTCAGTAACATTATGCCTGGCAAACAGCAGCAGCAAATGCAATAACTTATATCTAAACACGACAAAGCTCAAGCAGAAAAAATATTACGTTAAAGACAACAATGCAGACAAGGGAAATGTATATTCACATCTTAATGTCTATGTAATTAAAGTGGTGCACCACAAGAAGTTATTCTACCAAAAAAATTACCAAGTAGTTGAAGAGAAAATTTCGTATGCAATTCCTGTGAAGGGAAATGTCTTTTGATGCTCCTTCGTTTTTTTTTAATAGATTATAAAATTATTTACTGGATCTGTAGGTATAAAATATTTATATTAGTACATCTATTACATTTTATTTTACCAATGCTGCAGTGCAGCTAGAAACTAGATATTAAACAAAATGGGTAAATAAATACATAAAGCAAACCATATGGCATTTCTCTCAACTAGCAAGACAATAGCCGTGAAATGTTTCTCATCGTTTCATTAGGCATTTTAGTAAATATCATAAATTAAGAGCTCCACAGTATAATCATATGTTATCAAGTTTGAGCATGTCGTATTTGCAATGCTTTCTACAAAGAAATGTCAATAGCGAGGATAATGGCCTCCCTTCTTTTTCCACCTGTGCCTCTGAAAAGCACACACTAATGGCTTTTTTCCAGGCGACTGTCGCGCAGCTGCCCACAACGCATTACGTGCAGGTGGTCACTTAACTTTCTTACGGAAATATTTACAACAGCAGTTTCCGCTACAGTGACAGTCTCATATAAAAATATTTCACAGGCTAAGAATTTGCGTTACAAATCTGTAGAAACAAAATCCTTTTGATATAACAGAGTCCAAAAAATTTTCGTCGGCATTGTAATACATTCACGCATTTACATACATTTCATAACTCTTAAAGTACGATTCTTGGTTTCCAACAACCTTTTTCACAAACCAGAGTCCCTAACCACTACTCATTATTCCTTACCTTATTCGTCAACACTTCTTCAATATTTCATCATAACAGATACGTAGCATACTCAAATAACTCATATAGCATCAGCTTATTGATCATAAACATACCGCAACAGCGTAATACACATCGTCATCATAACATCATAAAACCTCAGCCAAATCTCAAAAAAGGCATAGCTTTCTGCAATAATGTCAAAACCTAAAAAAAATTCTCTGCTCATTTCAATAGTGTCATCTACCTCAAACGTACTTTAAAAATCGTGATCCCATACAAATATATCTTTCAAAGCTCTCATAATATCACAATGGGTCGCAAAAAATGTGAACAGTTCACAAAGTACAGACAAAATACAGTTTCGTAAGTGTGAAGTTATCCAATGGTGTAATTACGTAAACATCTGTCACTGATGTAGTAAAATAAATATTTGTCTCTCTCAGTTAAATGATCAGATAGCTGTGTGATTTGTGTGTTAGAGAAATATGGTACCGATTTGTAAAGTTGTATAAGCAAATACCATATTAGCTAGGGCTCATTGTGCTTGCCAAACACATGGTACACAAAGTAGGCATGTACCCCCCTGAGGATTAATGTAATTATGCCCTCGGGTGTTACAGATTACAGCAATGGAATGAAATGTATCACGGAAAACTTTCTTTGTAGTTCAAAAATCTTGAAAAATAAATGGTTTAAGTATAAAATTAATCACTCAAATGCGTGTCCTGTAGCGCTAATTGTGTGTCTTGCTGTAAGATAATTCTGTGGAACTGTCGTAGTTATCGTCCTCTGTAAGCAAAGTTCTGCTGAAGTCAATGTACTTACCTCATCATGAACGAAAGTGAAATGCTTTGCGTATAGATACCGTAGTTATTATGCTTATTGCCATGATAAAGAAAGTACTATAATGTAACGTATTGTTGTGCTACGAAAAAGGTTGTCTCATTGTAACTATACCACAAAAGTTACTAGTAAAACATGTTTTACTTTCCAGAAGAATTCAGAAAAACTGTGCAGATATGAAACAGAAACACTGAAAAAGCAACATTGTAAATTGTCACTCATTAGTAGCGTCATGATAAAACCGTATAGTTGTCACATAAACTAACCACTGTGTCGTCTGGTATCTCACAGAAAGTACTTTAAATCCAGAATGTATTTTCAAGTAAACCAAAATGTTGCATTAAAATCTCATTAGCAGTACCAGTATATGTTCTAAGTATGTGAGCCTTATAGTCGTTACGTAATTGTGCAACTAACAAGCAAGAATGTACTCACACAATAACACTGTGTCATCTGTTCACAATAACAATGTATTCGTAATTTCTGTTTAAATAAGTTCTATTGGTTCTTGACTGGATATTTAACTTCAAACATTGTTGCATATTAACAGATTCTAAGTCTGACAAAGCATACTAGGAATGTAAAGTGAAAAGTTATATGGCAAAGACAAAGTTAAAAAGCAGATTATCTTTCAATAAACGGTTTTACATGTGAAATGTGGTGTAAACCTTTACTCTTCCTAGTACGCAGAGTTTCAACTTCAACGCAATTATCATGTGATATACGTCGGATTCTGTAAGGTCCATTGTAAACTAGAAAGAATTTGTGACTCAAGTGTTTCTTCTTATGTGACAATGAATGAGCTTTAGTGAGAACTTTCTGACCAGTATATAATTTCTTTGCATTTGCTTTACCGTATAGTTTTCTCCTTTTGTCTGCTGCAGATTTTATATTTATAATAGTCAAATCAATTATGTCTTTGTGTCGAAGTTTACGTGTATTCGGGAAAGGTACAAGCTCTCGGATTCTGTTCGGTGGTTCTTCATTCTTTAGTACAAGAGTAGGTGGTAAAGCAGTGGAGCCGTGAGGCATTTCATTCAGAACGTTTTGAAATAAGTGTAAATATCTGTCCCAATGCTGCTGCTTTCTGTGACAATAAAGTCCGCAAAGCTTATTGATTTCTTTCATAATCCGTTCAGATGGGTTACAATGTGTTGAGTACAATAAAATAAAAACAGGTTTGATTTTATGATTCCGAAGCATGCGGTCCTTTATCTGAAATGACTTTACTAACGTGTCCAACTTCACGTAAGAAATTTTTAACAAAGGCGTTGGATACAGACCGTCCAGGGGCTTTACGTAACGGAGTGAAAGAAACAAATTTTGAAGTAAGTTCAACAGCGACTAGAACGTACGAAAATCAATTAGATGTTCTGACAAGCGGTCCCAAGAGATCAAAAGCAGCAAATTCTTTTAATTTAGAAGGAATAATAGGAAACAACGGAGCACGATGTGAGACAGTAGATGGTTTCGCCTTTTGACAAAGTTTACAAATAGACAAGACTCTTCGAATTCTCTTTTCCATATTGTTAAAATAACAAGTCGTTCTAAGAATATGATAACATTTTCGTGGACCAAAATGTGCGTAGCTGAAATGAATGTACCAAATGAGCTTATTAACAAAATCGTCTGGAATGCAAAGTACCCATAGCTTGTCATCAACAGTGCAGCGTTTGAAGAGTATGTTGTTTCTAACCAGGTAATAATGCCGAATCTGTGTGTGTGTCTTTTCATGCCATTTGCTCTTGATGTCTTTCCAAATCAGATCTTTATCTTGTTCATGAGCAACGTCCTTTAAAGATGTGGTGATGAAGTTTTCAAAGGCGACTTTCTGAATGTAAAGAATACTGAAATTTTTCTCGAGGTTGCCTTCAGTGTTACCTTTCTCAAGCCCAGCCGGTGCGCGTGACAGTGCGTCCGCAACAATGTTCTCCTTGCCAGGAATGTAGACTATTGTGAAGCGGAATTCTTGCAGAAACAATGCCCAATGTTTTAACCTGTAATGATATAATTTTGAAGACATAAGAAATTGTAATTCACGATTATCACTGTATATTTTTACGTGCTTACCAGAAAGAAAGAAACGGAATTTGTTAAATGCCCAAACGATAGCTAAAGCTTCTAATTCAGTAACGGAATAATTTTTTTCAGATTTTGTTAGCACTCGGCTAGCAAAAGCAATGGTTTTCTGAACGGTAGTGTCATTTTCTATGGATTCTTGAAATAAATGGGCACCAAGACCGACTTTAGAAGAATCCATGCTAAGGCAGAAATCTGGTGACAGATCTGGATGAGCTAGTATTGGCGCGTTAAGTAGCGATTCTTCCAAAGAATTGAATTCCAACTGTGCTTGTTCGTGCCAGTACCAAATAGTATTTTTTCCAGTGAGAGAACAAAGTTTTGGTGTAACTAGAATTTGCATATTCAGAAAACGACGGTAAAAATTTACAAGACCTAGAAAACTGCGGACTTGTTTTTTTGTGGATGGAACTGGAATGGCTCTTACTGCTTCTAACTTTTCAGGATCCGGCTGAATACCTTGAGAAGAAATAATATGTCCCAGAAACTTCACCTATGTCGTACCAAATTCAGACTTTTCCAAGTTAACTGTAATTCCAGATTCTGCAAAAATATGTAACACGCTGTTGAGGATGCGGTTGTGTTGTTCCCATGAGGCTTCTGCTATCAAAATATCGTCCACATATAAGGTGATGTGACGTTTTAAGAACTCAGGTAATATGGAATTTAGCCCGCGAATGAATGCTGCCGAAGAAATGTTCAAACCAAAAGGAAGTTTCCGAAACTGATAACAAACGCCGAAACAAAGGAAAGCTGTATATTTTCTACATTCTGGATGAAGTTCTATCTGATAAAAGCTGGATCTGAGATCAATAGAAGACAACACTTTTACGCCATTAAAATTTTGAAGAAGTTCTTCCATCGTTTGCGGCCTGTTTATTTCAGGAATGATGATAATATTGATTTGTCTCGAATCTAAGATAAGTCTGATCGATCCATTTTTCTTCTCAACAACATGTAATGGATTGTTGTATGAGCTTACTGCAGACTCAGTAATGCCCTCATTAAGTATAGCTTGTATTTCTGTTCTAACACGGTCCCTATAACGTGCTGGAATTACGTATGGTCTAACACAAAATTTAGTATGCTCACGAACACGAAATTGGTATTGAAATCCCTTGATTGTTCCTGTTTTGTGAGTAAAAACTGTGGAATGTGCTTGTAAAATCTCAAAAAGGTCTTGCCTATCAGTGTCATTACAATTCTCAATTTTTCGAATTTTATTCTGAATTAACTCATTAGTATCAAATATGTCGTCAATATCATCCCTGTCAGTACTCGCAGAGTGATTGTTAGTGTCTAGTTCCGTAGAAAATTCGGAACTGTTGTCTAACAGAAGGTAAAGCTGATTAATTTCCTCGTCATGGTTTGAGAGCTAATCTTCAAATTTCAAAGCTATTGACTTACCTTCTTTCTCTAAACTTATTTCAGCATCGTGAAAGTTTAAGATTGCTTTGTATTCATTCAAAAAGTCTACTCCCAATATAATTTCCGTCGACAATAATGGAACAATGAGAAAGTTCATAGAGAAGCTGTGGCTTTGACAAAAGAATTCTAAGTTGGTTTGTTGTCGTACATCTACACTTTTTCCAAAGATTGCACCTTGTAATTTAATCTTACGTAACGGAAGTGTGGGGCAATCGTTCGATTTGTTACATTTGCTAAAGGCTGTTTCACTAATTACTGAAATGGGAATGCCAGAGTCAAGTACTGCGGTAAATTTTATGTCATTTACTGTAATGTGAATCACGGGGTATGCAATATTGTTATGTTTTACGTCGTGTTCCTGGAGTAAGATGTCCCTAATGTCTTCCATTTTTACGTAATTACTAGCTACGGCAGCTGCGTCGTCAGTTTCATATGTACATTTCGTGGCTGCCAGCGGTATGAGTCATTGCCTATTGTCTCTTTGTTGGCGCGCTTCGTTATTAGGATTTGGAAACGTAACTTCTACAAATTCATCTTGTCGAGAGGGCCCTGCTCTGTTTGAATCCCGCCAGTTCTGATGCAATTCGGGTCTGTCTTTACGATCATATCGTCTGTCGTCATGTCGGTAGATTCCATAGTTTCTGTCTTGTCGGTCACGTGGTGGAGAACTTCTCCCTGAGTCGTAACTGCGCGGAGGATCGTTGTGTCTATAGTTATTCTGTCTTCCTTGATAATAATAGTTCTGGTTGCCATATTGTCTGTTTCTATTATTGTCTCTGTCATATTCATTACTACGGAAATGCGATCTTTCTCTGTAACTATTATTACTCTGCCAGTGGTTGTCATATGGGTGGTGTCTGTTTTGGTCACGATTTGCGTTGTAAGAATAGACTTGTCGTGTCCAGTTATTGTTTCCGTCGTCACGGAATTGTGACGGATGTGACCTGTAGTGATTGTTTTCCTGTTTTCGCATCCCGCGACTGTCTGAGTCAATTTCTAATTCTTGTAAGAGTCCCTGAAAAGCTTCAATGTCGTCTTTGCAACGTCCTGCCAAAATAATATTTCTTAAATGTTCAGGCAATTTCATTACGCAAATGCGGATGAGTTCTGAAGGGCTGTATGGGTTTGAAAGATATTGATTCTTATGCAACATGTCTTCAAAATATTTGACAAGACTGGAAAATTCAGATTGTTCGAAATGTTTCATCATTATGATGCTATGTTTTACTCTGTCTTGTGTAGCTTGAGACCAATATGCTGAGAGGAAGGCATGGTAAAATTCACCTTCACTGTGACAATCGTGAATGACCGATAGCATTCTTACAGCTGGTTCATTCTCTAAGTAGCCACACATAAATTCTAAACTGTGCTCTAATGACCAGTTCGGAGGAAAACAATGAGAGAATTGATGGAGCCATGCTTGTAGATGAATGTCGTTGCCAGAATTCTTAAATGTTTTGAATTTACGTGTAGTAATGAACAGCTTATAGTCAAAATCATCATGTCGGCGAGTCGCATGTCGGTCATTGTTACGTCGTTTCGGCGGTTCCATCTCAAAATTCGGTGTACCTTGCCAATTTCTTTCATAATTTCCGAAGTGCCCTGAGTTATTATTTTGTGGCTGTTCCGTATTTCTATGTCCCTCTTCCCGTATTGGAGCGCGAGTGGCCTCTGAAATACGTAATTCTTGTATTACCTGAGTCAGCTGATCTTGTACTTCCCGGATTTCTCTTTGGTGTTGCGTATTAATTTGATTCTGATTTTGTTTGAATATCCTAATTTGTTCGCACTCTTCTGTGTCATTAAAGACTACCGGTTTAGTGTCATTCAGATTATCTACCTTCGTAGATAAATTATTTAGCTGATCCGAAAGTTCAACTACTTTCTCTGATAATGAACTAATTTCCCCCATGTGTCTTTCTACTGTGTCCTGTAAGTTTTCCTGAGTTTTTGCAAGTTGCGTAACCGAATCGCGAAAAAGTAGGTTGAAAATGCTCACAAATTTGTGTTTTTACGTCGTTACAGACTTTTTGACATTTCGATTCGATTTTATGTAACTCAGTAGTTAAATCTTCACGTGTTTGTTCAAGCATGGTGTGAAGATTTTGTTCCATTGCGTCTAACTGTTGCTGTGTTTGTCTCTGGTGTTGTTCCATTGTGTCCAACTTTTGAAGCTTTTGCTGTGTTTGTCCCTGATTTTGTTCCATTTGTTGCATTAGCTGTAATAACAATGCATTAGTGTCTGGAATCTGTTCCTCTACGCTTTTCGGCAGTGCATTTGCACCGGCAACATTCACACAAAACCTGAATCTACAGTATTTGCAAAATTGTGTCCTGTCATTTCAGATTCCTGAGGCGAGCTGTTGCCGAGTGATCGATCGATAATGCTAGTTAATTGCAAGCGCAGCTGCGAAATACTTGCTGCAAATCTACATGCATGCCACAACTGTTTTACTGTACAACAATTAAAAAACTACAACTACAAAGGAAATTCTCTCTATAATTACGCGCTAGCAATAAACAAAAGCTACACTAATTACACAAACTACAAGAAAAAATCAGAAGATTCCAGTGTGGTATCCTCGGCTCAGGGTCGACATATGAAGCGTCCCCTTTTGAAAAATTATATACGTGACTGGGCTTAAACTGATACACAATATTTTTAGCGCAACGCAATCTGACTTTCAAAAATCCCTACAAAAGAATGGCCCTGACTATAACACTAACCTATACCTTTCACAAATCACTTACCTCACAAAAATCTTCGTTACTCGAACTACTGCAATACAGCGAGCGCCACTACTGCCAGCTAAATAAAAGATTCAAACTACGGAAGGCACTAACTACTGATAGGCATACTTAGCAAATGAAAGATTTTGGTAGAGAACAAACAATGTATTTACCTTAATAGTCATCAAAAGTCATAATATATATAGGAGTTCATAACATCCATTCTTACAAATATCAAAACTCCTTCATTTCTCTCCCCACGTCCACCACCGCTGGCGGCTCACCTCCAACTGCGCAACGCTACGCGCTGTTCACACCCAGCTGCCGCTGCCCAACACTACAATGGCAGACAACAATGCAAACTAGCCACAGACTGCACACAGCACAGCCAGTGATTTTCATACAGAGCGCTACGTAACGTTGCCAATAAGAAAACATAAACAGCCTACTTACAAACTGTTGGATGGTCTTTGGCGCATTGCTACAGTACGTCTCCCCTACGAGGTCCACACGTGCACAACGCAATTTAAGTCAGGAGACCGGACGGGCCATCCCATTCGCCGAATATCCTCTCGTTCCAAGAGCTGTTCCACCTGCACTGTTCGATGCGGTCGCTCATTGTCGTTCATAGAAATAAAGTCAGGACCGAACGCACCCCTTGAAAAGACGCTCTTGGGGAAGGAGTACAGTGTCACAATAACGCTGACTGGTAAGTCTACTGTGTTCAAAGAGTGGGAAATCAACAAGCCCACGCGACTTCATAAGTCTCCACCTCATATCACCTGGGCCACGAGAATGATTATGTTCGACAAATACTGGTCGCACCTTCACATGTGGAGGGGTGAGGACACGTAATGCACATGGGAACATGCTCGAATATGATTGTTTTGGTGGTCCAGATGTTAAGACGTGGGTAGGTACACACTGATCAGCCAGAACATTATAACAACCTAACTAATAGCCGGTATGTCCACCTTTGGCAAGGATAACAGAAGCGACGCGTCGTGGCATGGAAGCACTGAGGCTTTGGTAGGTGGTTGGAGGACCTTGGCACCACATCTGCATACACAAGTCAGCTAATTCCCGAAAATTCCGGGGAGGAGCGTGATGAGGTCTGACGCAATGTTTAATCTCATGCGAGATGTGTTCGATCGTATTCAGATCTAGCGAGTTGGACGGCCAGAATATCAACTGGAGCTCACCACTGTGTTCTTCGAACCACTCCAGCAAACTCCTGGTCTTGTGACATTGTCAGTATGTGGGTGTTATGTTGTCGAGTTTCGCAACGGATTGATCTGACAGGTACGCTTTGGGTCCTGCAAGAAGCAATTTCCACCGTACACTACTACAGAAGTCAGACAGACGCTCCTAACGTACCAAAAAGACCTAAAAAACTTTCAGCAATAAATATCTTCTGGAGTCGTCTGCTGTAAAGAAAGTACACAAAAATATTCTATTTTCTTACGCAACTAGTGGGATACTTGGGTACTGGAGTACTGCTAGTTAGTGTCGAAAACATTAAACGAATTGAAAATGTTATTTATTGCAAAGTCTGAGAAAGCCAAGTGAAACTTTTATTTATAAACTGATACACAAATTTCCGGGTTCTTTTCAGAATAGGAGGTTACCTCTTATGGATAAGAATCCTGGTAATGAAATTTATATACAAAGTGTTGGAAAGCTCTTTCATCCCTTTTCTTTAACAATGTTATTTACTCGGCAGAATGGCTGAGAGCCGCGCCTACTCAACGTCAGTAATTATCCGAATGAATTTTTCTAAATATGCTCGAGGCTGTCGCGTGAGAAATGTAATGGAGTGACGTGAATGAAGTACGTTATTTCTAATGGAGGAAAGATGGGGCTCGCCTACGCTGTAGCGCACAATACCGTGAGCTGCGACGACTGCTGCCTGTGTCGCTCGCCGCTGAAAAATAGCAAAACTATCTCTTTCTATCTGGATTGACCTTCGCCAATCGAACTCTTACTACGCCTTGATGAAGTCAAGGACTCCTATCTGCCCCTAGTCTAACTATTGGTGTGGTACACCGGTCAGATAACCAGTCCACCGTGATGTCACTCAATGTTTGCTCTCAGGTGCTAACTAATACTCTGTCTTTGTTCACATTTCACAGTAAGTGTCGCGGCCAACACAATGAACAAACACTTAATTGAGAGTGACTCTATGTAGAGTATTACTCGGATTCGGTAGCAACAGGGGTGCTCTTTCAGTGCAGTACTGAGTAGAGACTTTGTTCCTCACTCTCTGCTTACACACACAAGCGCACTCGCTCCTGCTTCGTGTTCCCACTTCAAGAGTGTCACTGGAACGACTCCTATCCATGCAAAAAGTGAAAAGGTATATCCTCCGCTGTCTTTCCCTCACTCCTCTGGCTCATTGTGTCAGAAATAGTCCATCAGTCACCGTTACTCTTACAAACGGGAGAATGGCGCTCCGTTTAAGCCGACCAATCCGAAAATATGTAGCATCTGCATTAGGCGTTTACTGTCCACCTGTGAGAACTCTGAAACTGCACACTAGGTCCATCAAAAATGTGTATGCAGGGGCTCTCCCAAACAATACAGCGTGTTTTGCTTTTATGGTGAAAACACAGGTCATTATCCCTTTTCTCTGGCAAAAACTGTTTGGTCCCTGGGCAGTCGGCCGGTTGGGCAGCTGCGTGCTAACTCACCCTCCTACGGACTTTCCAGTGGGCTGGTTGCCTCCGCCCAACAAAAACTCCTGTGGCCGTCGTGTCTTGAATGTTTGTGTACACCAGCCTCGACTTTTTTAATCTCGGTGCGCACTTGTGATTTATTTATTAGATTTGCATATCGATTAAATGGAAATATGTAAAATTGACTCTACCCTATCGAGTTTGAGCTCCAATGAAACGTCCTGATACGCAAAATACGATATTGAGGTCGGAATATGTAAGAAATGAATGTCAGGAGACCACGCCACCTTACAACATGATGCATTGTCTTGTGGAAAAATACTCCTGCCATCGGGAAACATAATTGTCATGAAGGGGTCTATATGGTCTGGAATCAGTGTACAATACTCCTTGGCCATCATGGTACTCGACATGTGCTCCACTGGACCAATGGATGCCCACGTGAATGTTCCCCAGAGCGTAGCAGACCTGCCGCCAGCTCGTCTCCGTCCCGGAGTACAAGTGTCAAGAGCTGTTCCCTTGGAAGACGAAGGATTCGCTCCCTCCCATAGGTATGACGAAGAATGTATCGAGATTCATAAGATCAGCCAATGCTCTGCAACTGTGCTAGTCTCCAGTGCTGACAGTCATGTGTGCATGTCATTCGTAGATGCTGATGTCGCGGTGTTAATATTGGTATATGCATGGGTCGTCGGTCACGTAGGCCCCTCCTTAGGAATGTTCAGTGCACTGTGTGTTCAGACACACTTGTACTCTGCCCAGCATTAAAGTCTGGTGTTAGCTCCACCACAGTTCGTCTCCTGTCCTGTTTTACCAGTATGCACAGCCTATGATGTCCGACATCTGTAATAGGGGTGGCCGACGAGCACCATCACGTCCTGACATGGTTTCACCTAGGTTTCGTCCAGTTTCCGAAATGATCGTTCGGAGCCTCCGGGCCCTTGGCCAAACAGATGGATTGTGTGCCTTTCCCGTTTTCCACATGGACAGCACACTCTCTGAGACTACATGCACCTTGTGGGCGTCTGACTCGTAATAATTCCTCCCCAGGTGGCACTGAAATCGCCTAGGAGGATTTATATCTATAGTAGGTCGATGGTCATAATGTTCTAGCTGATGAGTGTAGTGTTGCCTGGGCATAATGACCTCCAAACCTTTGCACGCTGCACACTCACCAGACAGCGTTATTGTCACGCTTTACTCCTCCTCCAAGTGCCTCGTTTTGGGGGTGCGTTCAACCCTGACTTTATTTCTGTGGATGTTAATGCGCGACCACATCGAACTGCGCAGGTGGAGTAGTTCTTGGAACGAGAAGCCTTTCATCAAATGGATTGGCCTGTCCTTTCCTCCGACTTAAATCCCATCGAGAACGTGTGGTTAGCGTTAGGGAGCTGTATTGTATCGTGTCTACAAGCACCAACAACCAGCGAAAAGGTGTCAACCGCGCTAGCGGAGTAGTGGAACGCTGTCGTACATAAACATGATGAAAACTAGCGTAGCCTACAACACGACTCGAACCACACTACTGACTGCAGACCGTCTAATGTTAGAGAACAGTGAGTAACACATAATATCCTGCCGACACATTTGACAGAGCGCCAATGCAACACCTTTGCTAATATCCGCAACCAAGTCCCGTGTAGCCCTTCCTATAAACACGTGTTTATCTCGGAAAATGTGCGTTTCTGGACTCATGTTTATTGGACTTATTTTTCTTGTTTCTATAACTACTGCAATCTCTCGAACTATTCGACATCTTTTGTGAACACCCTACACATAAATAGTCCGAAAAGTAGGGTCTTTCCAAACGTGAAAAAATGATCAAGTGTGCAATATGGTCCTGTACCTGGGAACATATATTGTACTGAAATTTAGCTATGTTGCAATAGAGAAAATCTTGTCATTCCTGTATTTAATAGCCTATCTCTTATGTTATTACTCTACTACACACCAATAGCCAGTAAATGAAATCTGCTTAAGAAAAAGTACAATAGCGACCCGATATACCGCGGTCCGATATACCGCGCATTCGGATGTAAAGCGGTATGAAGTATGTCCCCCAAAAGAAAATATCATGTATGAATGGTTTTTGCGTTCTCAGTATTTTTTATTGAAAAAATCGTATTATAGACTGCATGTAGCCTTTATGCGGTATAATAACTCACTGCTGCAACCTCCAACCTCTCTAAATGGTGATGCACAAAGATACATTTGATGTTCGACATTATGACAATTTGCTGGCATGAAATAATATGCCAAAAGTTTACACAAACAGGAGCTTACATACATATTTTATGAGAAGTTATGAACACAAAAACTTATGAACACGCAAATTACATACTCAGTTACACATTTGTATTTTAGTGCTGTATTCCTCTAACACATATACACAACAGTACCTGGATGGATATTCTTTCTGCACTTAATTTGCTTAGTAGCAGATGATATAGATGCAAGATTTTTGCACATACTTGCATTAATGTTTTACTCTTTGCAAAACTCTTTGCTGCAATTTGCTTCATGCTTCTTTCCACCCCTGTGGAGCAGAAATTCGCTTGCACTGTAGAAACAGTGATCAAGTAGGAATGATTTTAATTTTTTGTTAAATACAGTTAGGGACTTACTTTTTTATTTCTGATGGCAGGCTATTGTATATTTTAATGCCTTTGTTGAAGGGAGAGTTTTTAAAGGCAGAGGTGCGCATTTCTTTAACATGGAGTTTCATTTTCTGTCTAGTACCATAGTCATGGACACTTACATTTTTATTAAATTTTGTAGTATTACTTTTTACAAATATGCATAGTTCTAGTATTTACAGGCTGCCAAGGGGTAGGATGAGCAACTTTTTGAAGAGAGGTCTCAGCTATCAGTCGGCTTTGCCTTGTTCATTACTCTTATAGGTCTCTTTTGGGTGAGGAGAATGTTTGAGCTATGTGTAGAGTCTCCCCAGAATATAATACCATACTGCATTACACTGTGTGATTGTGCATAAAAGCTGTGTGAACAGTTTCTGGGCTTGTGCAGTATGCGAGGATTCGTAGGGCATAGCACACTAAAACAGCTGGACGTAAACTAAACTCAATCTCTGGTTTGTCTTACCAACACATCAACATTGTTGCTCGACAGAAGCTTTGAATACATATCAAACTGTTAACATTGTGACGCAGTCAACAAAGTGACAATGCAACAGTGCTTGGAAATAATAGAAATGAGAACAGCTATAATGGGGATCATTTTTTTATTCAATTTTTTGCATTTCTGTGTTCTTATTACGATGTCACAGAAATGGAAAGAGTATTCTGTGAGTGATAAACTAAAAATTGTTGGTTTTGTGAAGAATGGTGAAACTAAAGCAAGTTTATCACGCGAGTTTGGTGTACCTGAAGGAACAATCACGAGATGGGTGAAGAAAAGAGAACAAATTTAGAAGTTCTAGAAACACAACTGAAGTGATGTAGGAATGTACAGAAAAAGAACTAGACTGGGAAAAGACAGTGAACTTTAGGAATGCCTCTATTGGTGGTTTTTAATAAAGAAAAGTGAAGCTGTGCCACTTTCGACGCCAATAATTAAAGCCCAAGCTGAAAATTTTCTCTTTGACTTACACGGCAACAAAGATTTTACAGCTTTTTACGGATTTTTTTCAAGATGGAAATGTCACCACAGAATTCGCCGATGGCAAGTTTGCGAAATACAAAGTTAAGACACATATACACCACTGGCCATTAAAATTGCTATACCAAGAATAAATGCAATTCATAAACGAGTACTCATTGGACAAATATGTTATACTAGACCTGACATGTGATTACATTTTCACGCAATTTGGGTGCATAGATCCTGAGAAATCAGTGCCCAGAACAACCACCTCTGGCCGTAATAACGGTCTTGATACGCCTGGGCATTGAGTCAAACACAGCTTGGATGGCGTGTACAATTACAGCTGCCCATGCAGCTTCAACACGACACCACAGTTCATCAAGAGTAGTGACTGGCGTAAGAAGTTTTCAATTGGTGAGAGATCTGGAGAATGTGCTGGCCAGCGCAGCAGTCGAACATTTTCTGTATCCATAAAGGCCCGTACAGGACCTGCAACATGCGGTCGTGCATTATCCTCCTGAAATGTAGGGTTTCGCAGGGATCGAATGAAGGGTAAAGCCACAAATCGTAACACATCTGAAATGTAACGTCCACTGTTCAAAGTGCCGTCAATGCGAACAAGAGGTGACTGAGACGTGTAACCAATGGCACCCCATACCATCACGCCGGGTGATACGCCAGTATGGCGATAACGAATACACTCTTCTAATGTGCGTTCACCGCGATGTCGCAAAACACGGGTGCGACCATCACGATGCTGTAAACAGAACCTGGATTCATCCGAAAAAATGACCTTTTGCCATTCGTGCACCCAGGTTCGTCGTTGAGTACACAATCGCAGGCACTCCTGTCTGTGGTGCATCGACAAGGGTAACCGCAGCCATTGTCTCCGAGCTGATATGCCATGCTGCTGCAAACGTCGTCGAACTGTTCGTGCAGATGGTTGTTGTCTTGCAAACGTCCCCAACTGTTGACTTAGGGATCGAGACGTGGCTGCACGATCCGTTACAGCCATGCGGAGAAGATGCTCGCCATCTCGACTGCTAGTGATTCGAGGCCGTTGGCATCCAGCACGGCGTTCCGTATTACCCTCCTGAACCCACCGATTCCATATTCTGCTAACAGTCATTGGATCACGACCAACGCGAGCAGCAATGTCGCGATACGATAAACCGCAATCGCAATAGGCTACAATCCGACCTTTACCAAGGTCGGAAACGTGATGGTACGCATTTCTCCTCCTTACACGAATCATCACAACAGCGTCTCACCAGGCAACGCCGATCAACTGCTGTTTGCGTATGAGGAATCGGTTGGAAACTTTCCTCATATCAGCACGTTGTAGGTGTCGCACACCGGCACCAACTTTGTGCGAGTGCTTTGAAAAGCTAATCATATGCATTTCACAGCATCTTCTTCCTGTCGGTTAAATTTTGCGTCTGTAGCACGTCATCTTCGTAGTGTAGCAGTTTTAATGGCCAGTAATGTAATAATAGTAATAATAATAATATCGGGAACTAAATTAACGATCCATAAATGATGTAGGCCACACAGTTGCGATTTGGTTAGAATAATGTTTATTCAGAAAGCAAACTAACAGCTAAAGTGGTCATATTTAGAGTTACTGTTACACTCGACCGTATATCCATTTGACACAGTTCGATAATTCACAGTCTCATCGCGAAATACAAGTTATCTACGCGAAAAGTTAGAGTTCATATCAGGCGCGCGGCTGCTTACCGCTCAGAGACCAAATCCCACGATATCAGACAACGCGAAATTTTCTAAATCTTGTCACTTCCTAGCTGCCTAAAAACCTACTGCCCGCTTTCGCGTCTCAATCCGAGCTGTATCCTTTGGTGTATCCAGCCGAACAGTCTGCTTTCGCGTCTGCACCAGCACTCTCTCCCTCTCTGCCCGTCCCCGACAGCGTTTCTCGCGCGCCGAGCATCGTCGCTCAACTGACTAGGGCAGTTCCCTTTCCTGAAGCCGTCCATATGATTGGCTACAGCTTATTCTATATTACTTTATATTTTAACATATTAAAATAATCAAAGCTTGACCACTTTCACGTTCTAAATAAAGTAACAATAATATCCATTACATAATAAACGTTATATTCTTTTACATAAAACCAATACAATTTCCTTCTTAACTTCGAATATTGCGGCCAGCAGCTTTGCTCCAATGTGCTTTCTGATAAAAAAAGAACAAAAGTAAGTATCATGCACTAAACTTTACAACAAATATTCTATTACCTAATGATTCAATAAGGTGTAATATTGTCATCGTTGAATGTGTTTTGTGTGGAGGAAATGATGATCTGATGCTTCACTGAAAATACTGATAATTTAAATTTACTATATCTTTTAAATAAATAAAATTGTAGAGTTGATATACATATCATTTGTCATTTAAATGATGCGCTTCTATATAAAATGTCGACCGTTAAGATAGACCAAAGCGTTCAGATTTTAGCATTCAAGCCTTTGTTCCAAAACCGGTTAAATTCACTTTAACAGTAAATCCTAAACTAGTATAGATATGATCAATATTCAAGTTTTATTGGGATCACCATGGAAATTTATGGAGGATGTCAGATTGAAATTATTGTGGCTTGATTTCCCGCAATACTACAAATGGCTCAAATGACTCTGAGCACTATGGGACTTAACTTCTGAGGCCATCAGTACCATAGAACTTAGAACTACTTAAACCTAACTAACCTAAGGACATCACACACATCCATGCCCGACGCGGGATTGGAACCTGCGACCGAAGCGGTCGTGCAGTTCCAGACTCTAACGCCTAGAACCACTCGGCCACCGGCACCGGCTGCATTGCTACAGAATTAAATATTTTTCATATATGTTGCCCTTTATGGCCGATCTTAGGTCTGCCATATTTGACACTGCTATGTCTCCTCAGCCAAAAATGCCTTCTACTGGGTTCCCCTATGACGTAGGTTCTCGTCTGTCTCACTCGCACACAACAGCGCTTAGGCCCGAATAGAGAATAGACACCTATGGTGAATCTGCGCCCTTTGTGGTACGCGGTCCTGGACGACAGGGTTCGTTTCACAATTCCTGTAGGCTGACTGTTTCGGCCATATATCTAAATGAGAGTGCAATGCTCGTTAACTCACAACACAAAGTAAAGGTACATTAAAATTTGAATAAGCATCTATAACTGTGATGAAATGGCGCTTTGTTATCGATTACTTCCAACCAGAACCGTCGCTATACAAAAATCAGGAAATATGACGGGTTATGAATAAAGACAGAATAACCCTCCTCCTTGCCACAAATATTCGGGCAGCCGTAAGCTGAAACTTCTTTGTATAGGTGGAAGTAAAACTCGAGATATTTCAACCATGTAAACAAGTTACCTTTACAGTCCATTTACAGTCATTCATGGAATGCTTGGATGACATGTGACATATCCACCAGTTGGTTTCAAGTAGAGTTTGCTCGGTCGGTAGGAAAGCAAGTACGGTCACCTATGGTGAGAGAAGATACTCTACAAATACTCGATCATTGTGTAGCTCACCCACCTGCTGACGTGTTGCAATCAGAAGGTGGAAAAATAATAACTTATTTCTGCCAAAAAAGCGAAGTTATTAATCAGAGCGTCATACCAGGATTTAAGTCTCATTAGCTCCTTGAACAGCTCACTTCAGTTCTAAATCCAGATGAGGAAATGGAAATGTTCTTGGAATCCGTAAATCTTAAGAGTGTTGTGTATTCAGTAGACCTTGCATGGCAAAGCATCGGTCCGCCCACTGTTAGGAATTGCTGTAACAAGTCTTCCGTTTAAGGAAATGCAACAGATGAACGCTGTAGTAACATAGATTTCAGCAGCAGAGACAGCCAGTCTGCATATGATGTTCTAGAGTACAATATTGATCTGGAAAACTTCATCCGTTGGGCAGTTGTCGACAACGAAGAACCGAATTCGGAGATCATAGATGACAAGGACATTATCGATGCTGTTCGAAATGAGAGCAGTCGAGGATGAGGATGATGAAGTTGAAGACGAAATTATGTATATGTTCCCAGTACAGCTCAAATATTGGATAATATTTGCACCTGATGAGCATAAAACATTACGCACTAATGAAACATCACACTCTAACAGCGCGGCGCCTCACACGTAGTATGGGGAGTCGCCTCCAGGTGACACTCATACTAAGAACTATTTTATGCTTCCACTTCACGACGTTCAAATACTCCATGCGTCCGTCAATACTTTCATCTGCCATTAGGGAGAGCGCTGAAGCCCGGATCTATTTGACGCAACCACCAAATAGTTCGCGGGTGAGACTCATAGGCCGAGCACACGATTTAAATGGCTGCACAACGACTCTCGGTGCTTCTCATCGGTTCTGTTTCCCAGCAATCGCCAAAAGTCAACGCCGCAGTTCTCAGCACTTACCCACAAGTTAAATACAGTGCCGACCAGTCTAGCTGTCGGACAGTTTACGCCGAGTGTCAAATGTTAGTGAAGTGAAACTTTAAGTGTTTGCAGATGACAGACACACCGTAAAATCTCCAAATTTCAACTGGATTACCTGGAAATCGTATTAAGTGTTAGATTATAATAGATTAGATTTATCAGTGCCATGCCTTCTCACAAAACAGAGGTGGACTATCTATATTTTGCAGTTTATTCTTTTAGTTAGTGATGGTGCGAGGTGCCGGGGTGGAGAAGAGTTTGCGCCTCTTTAATTCAGACGAATTTTGCATGAGAATGAGACATGCACTCGACCCCCTCCTTATCTACCAACTAATTAATTATGTGTACAACGGTAACGGAAGAAAATGGGGGTGGACCCTGCTAGTTGTTAAAATAAAGATAGCACACTCACGATAATTTAATAAAAATCTTAATCTACTAAAAAAAAGAGAACTTTATCATAATACACAACAGGAAACGGGATTCTGCCTATATCTACGAAATGATATGGTGATTATATATTACAATGAGATTTATTATACATCAGGACATAAATGCACATGATCGTCGGCACACAGTAAATTAAAGGATAGTGTATACTAAAATATCATGAGAATAAGAGTTCGCTTGAGAACAAGGGGCTCCTACTCTCTGTGATGCAATAGATTGACGATAATGACTGGAGGTCCTAATGAATGAAATAGGATCACATGGAGAAACTAGAAAGGTGGACTTGTAGCAAAGTGAGCGCGCGTGCTGCTGAGGGATTCAGTATAAAATTGATAAGGTCCTACAATGCCAGAGCCCCAAAATACTGTACCAGTACTGAAATCTGCAGCACGTCGTCGGTAGGCAGCGTCCTGATGATGTAGGCGCCGACTTCTGACGTGCAGCAACTCTGTGTCAACCCCTGGCCGCGAAGGCTGTCCGAGAATTCTAAGTTCTTCCGAAAAAAGAGCAAGACCGTCCGACTCAGAGGAAGATCAGATTCCGAATCCTCTGCCTGTGCAACGCAAGAGCGAAGCCAACTTTGCTCTACTCCCTAGTCTCCTCGAAAAACTGCGAATCAGCATTCAGTTCTGATTCCAAAAACCCCCTCACACTGTCTCAGAGCATCATTCGCGACCGTTCCCACCGATTTCGTCAGGGCTTTATGACATCAACTAACCTCAGTTTAAGTTGACCAATCGTGCCTCTGCTATTCAGCTGAGGGCACTGAACTTGCTGTTTGGCCGGCTACGAAAACAACCTGCCTAGACCACCGGCCGTCTGGTGCCAGACAGTCACACTCAGCAGGGTACAGTCCACAAGTTTTCTCCGAATCAAGAGGACAATGCAGTCAGTCGGTGCCAGGCTCAAATCGTTCAAATGGCTCTGAGCACTATGCGACTTAACTTATGAGGTCATCAGTCGCCTAGAACTTAGAACTAATTAAACCGAACTAACCTAAGGACATCACACACATCCATGCCCGAGGCAGGATTCGAACCTGCGACCGTAGCGGTCGCTCGGATCCAGACTGTAGCGCCCAGAACCGCACGGCCACTCAGGCCGGCTCGGTGCCAGGAATCTTCGTTCCGGACGCGCCAGAGCGGTAAACACATAAGCTGTGGCGACACTCAGACGTCTGGCAGGTCGTTTCGCCCTGCATACAATAGGCGAAACTCGACTGACGTCAGACGTTCCGCCAGGCACTTAAGCCTATTGTACGAACCCCACAGGATTCAGGGAAGTGCAGCCCCCAACGGCAAACGCAGTGTGCCGCGTCCTCCGATGCTCGCCTCGCACAGGCCACCCAAGGAAGTAGAACAACATGTTTAGGAATCAAGTGAAAAGTATTTTTTGAGCTCTCAGTACAAATTCATTACAGTAACCTTATTCGGTCTGTTAATATCTAGCAATGACATAGAACATTAATAAAATTGATGAAAATGAGAGGAGACATGCAAAAGAGGGCATGGAACCTCTCAATGGTTATTGTATTGGAGATATTGCAAGCAGGCCACTTCTCTTTAGCTACACACGGAGTGAACCATAACTCCAAGAACAAACGTAGAGAGGTCGTAGGATGGACGCAGACAATAAAAAAATCTATAGATAACATCGGCTGCAAAGTACATACCTTAAGAGATATGAGCAATTGTTCAATAGAAGATACATATTCCACAGTCTCTAAAATGAACAAGTGCTCATAGCTCTTAAAGTATGCACTCGGTTCATACTATGACAAGTGTGGCTTCTGCTACCTTTACGTTTGCTCACCATTTTAGGTGTACACAGTAAGATAGCTTGAGGATGAGATTTTAATCAACATAAACCTCCGGTATGGGAATTTTGGAACACCACTTTGTTTGCGTTTGATCAAAGTGTTCACAGTGTAAAGCTTGCGATCAACATACTTATACGTTCTGAGAAGAGACACGTTTTGTAGTGTTCAATAAGTAATGCAACACACTTTTTTTCTGAATGAAGTTTGGCTTGATTGAGGACTCCAATACACCATATTATTACCCACTCTTCTGGCTACAAAATTCTGTTTTTCGACATAGTCTCCGCTGAACGCGGCGGCCTTATTCCACCTTACTAGGAGCGTCTGCATGCCCAGATGCTAACATTCTGCCAGTCGACATTGGAGACACTGTCTTGCTGCGTCAATAACCTCCTCCCATCCACGCACAGCTTCCCGCGAAGTCCATCCTTCATTGGGCCAAACACATGGAAGTCGGAAGGTATTAGATCTGGGCTGTAGGGTGGATGAGGAAGAACAGTCCAATGAAGTTTTGCGAGCCCATCTCGGGTGCACATACTTTTGTGAGACGTTTATTTGTCATGGAGAAGGTGAGATTAGTTTGTCTTTTTTTGTGGCGACGAACACGCTGAAGGCGTTTCTTCAATTTTCCTGAGGGTAGCGCAAGACACTTCAGAGCTGACAGTTGCATCATGAGGGAGAACATCAAACAGAATAACCCTATGCGGGACCCAGAGGATAGTCACCATGACGTCACCGGCTGAGGGTGCGCCTTTGAAATTTTACTTCGGAGGAGAAGTGGTGTGGCGCCACTGCATGAATTGCCGTTTTGTTTCCGGTTCGAAGAGATGAACCCATGTTTTATCGCCTGTGACGGAGTTCGACAAAATATTGTCCCTATCAGCCTCGTACCGCGCAAGCAATTCCGCACAGGTGGATTTTCGTTGCTCTTTATGGCCTTCCGTTAGGCAGCGAGGAAACGAGTGGGTACACACTTTTGAGTGTGGTCAGGTGTGTCAGCACTACCAATAGAGACGTCCAGTTGAGCAGCGATTGAGATCCGTCTATCACCAGGAATGAGAGTGTCCACACGTTCCAGCATTGCAGGAGCCATAGCTGTCTGCGACCCGGTGGCGCGCAGGAGATATGGCTTGTTGCGGTGACAGGCGCCTCGCCGAACGGCTCACCGTGCTTTCGTTTACTGTAAGTTCAACGTAGACATTCTGCAGGTGCCTACGAATATCTGCGATGCTCTGGTTTTCCGCTAAAAGAAAATCAATGACTTATCCCTGCCTGGAACCCACCTCCGTTACAGAGGCCATTTTTAAGGCAACGTATAGCGCCGCTACCTACTCAGACATCATGAAAGTACGTTCCACGATATCCCGCAGCAAATTCCGCATTTTTTCAGCCGAAATTGGCCGAGAAAAAAAAGTGTTGCATTACTTGTTGAATGCCTCTCGTATTTGGATAACGCAGGGTTTTGGAAGGTCTTCGTCAGTAGGACAGAATAAACTGCACTTTCGAAAGTCATGTGGGAAAGCAACGAGACAGTAGCAGTGTTAGAGGGGTGTAATTCGTGGTGACTCAGTGCTCTGCTACGAGGCAGCGTGCTGGGACGGCAAGTCGGCAATCGGCAGTCCACAGGTGGCGACGTGCCGTCGGTCGCAGGCGCGTAATGGGCCCAGGAGGCCCGAGGTGGCGGCGGGGGAGGTCGGGGGCGGCGGCGGCGGCGGCGCCGGCTCATCTTTATCGGCGGCGGCGCCTGCGGTGCGGAGGCGGCGTCGGCGGCAGCGGCGGTGCGGTCGCCGGCGTCTGCAGGGCGCGCGGCGCAGCCTCCGCCACGGCGCGCGGCCTGCGCCGGCTTGCGCCCCCGGGGCCGGTAAACCGCCCTAATTCAACCACCTGTAGCGTCCCAGGGCTGCACAACGCCCGCGCCGCGCCGAGCCCAGCCACTGCCGCAGTTTTAAACGCCGGCCACAGTGACCACCACCGCCCACGGCGTGGAAGTTGCGCTACTCCCATTGCTGACGTCACTGTCACGTAGCCGCACGTAGATCTTTCTACTATGAGGTACATTCAACGAGAAACGAGCCGGAGGCTGTAAAATGAAAACCGTAGAGTAATAATGTAACAGACTATTAAATAGAGTGTTGATACGATTTTCTCCATTACAACTAGTTTAAATTTCTGTAAAATATTTGTTCTTAGGTACATGTTCTCATATCACGAGAAACTTTAATTTTACAGAGTAATTTCAGAAACATCATCAGCATCTAAACAATTGCTCCACTAGAAGTAAAAGAAGGATACACGAAACTTCCATTTCCGGACTGGTGGTAGTCTGTACCGTAAAGCTGGGTGACTTTGAACGGCGAGGTGACTTTGAACAGCAATTTAGCATCTTTTTGAAGTAAATGCTGCACTCTAATGTGTAAATATGGAACTAAGGTCAGAGTCGTTTAATATGGCCAATAATCGCTATGAAATAACGTTTTACACCAACGCCAGAAAATAAAATAAATTTCTGGAAATGTAAGTTTGTTCACAACCGCAAAAACATATGCGCATTATCAGAAGCATTTTCAAGTTTAGAATTTGAAACGAATTTTTATGGGCAAGGTTAATACTCGAATTAAGATTTACAAAAATCATAAAATGTTATATTTATTCTTTGGTGAGGTAAACATATAAAATGTGAAGGCTTGTCTTTCAAGGGGTGACTTCGAACAGCGCCTTCCCTATTCTTTGTCACATCAGCTCTGTGGAAAATATGTTTTGCGAATTTTCCTTCAAAGAGAAGTGTACAATATTATGTTGGACGTGTTATCACTGATGATGAAATTACACTTCTGAGGAAACAGCAGTCCAAGGTGGAATCAGATGATGTTTTCCATGTGTGGCCTAATGTTCCCAATGTGTCAGGTTTTGAGAAAGATGACATTTGTAGGATTATAGCTAAGGTAGATAGAAATGGAAGGCTTCATTTTGACTTTGAATTTGATGTCTATGAGATCTGCTAGAGTGGACAAACTTTCCTGGCAACTTCCTTTCCTGTATAGTGTTTACAGATGTATTTCGTCAAAATCCGATAACTTTCTTTTCATCACTTCTGTTAAATTCATATAGACTGTTTTGAAAAGATCTGTTTTTAAATAATTTTCTTGTTTCATAAGTAGCTCAGCACCCATTTCCCTTATTAGCAAAATTAAGCCGTAATAATACGAACAGTTTCAAGAGATTAAAGAAGACACGCAAAAAATACTCTAATTTTTCAAAATCAGTTACATACAAAACAATATTTATGTACAAAACATCATGCTGTTTCATATGATACGGGTGTCATTTAACAGCAACAGGCATGACTCCCACAGAATAGGCAAATGTTTCCATGGTCAAAGTGACCCCGACCCGTGGGTGAAATTGAACAGTGAAAAATTTTAAAAAAACTGTGGGGGATAAAAATGTATAATGTGCTTTATCATATTCAGCAACACCTCTTGCAACTTACCAAAAAAATTCATGTCAATATCTTGAGAAGTTTCTGTTTAGTTTACAAAATTGAATTTAAAATGTTCAAAGTCACCCCACTCTGCGGTACCAAGGCAGGACTCTCTCCTCTACATATGCTTTTTTTTAAAACAAAAGACTGTTGTCTACTTAGCATTCGACGACTCGTCGATTGTGGAAGCATGTTAACCCAGAACAGCTTTTTTCTGTGCTTCCTTGTCAGCATAGAAGTTCACTATTGGCTGACAAAAGGGGTGAAGTTTTCGTAAAGTTGATATTGTTCGTAATAGTCGGAAATAACTCAGTTATAACTGTCGTCAGGGAGATATTTATTATGCACATTTGGATTCTTCTTCTCCTTGGGCTAGATGACATTTGATCAGGATCATGTTCCTCCTACAGCAGATTCCACATAATGCATTCTTTCAACTTTAACATTCTGACTGTACATATTTACTACCTTCTCATAATCGTCAATAAACTTAAACACAACAACAGCGCACAGTCACGGCACAGAGTGGAGGCATTTGCCACGATGACGTACCGTGTTATCTCAAGAGCATCAAGCGGCCATATTTTAAACAGGGGCGTCGCTCTAAATAACCACTAGAGCAAGTTCGTTTCTACTACTTCCGGGTCAACGGTTCGCTTTCTCGAGTAATAAGTGCTGTCTACACTCATTGTTACCCGGATACCTCTTGGTCCTATTTTTCCAAAGCAAAATACAATGAGGTAACAAAAATCATGAGATAGCGACATGCCCATATACAGATAGTGGTAGTATCCCGAACACAAGGTATAAGAGGGCAGTTAATTGGGTGAACTGTCATTAGGTACTTTGATGATTCGTGTGAAAAGGTTTCCGACGTGATTATGGCCGCACGACTGGAATTAACAGACACTGAACACGGAATGGAAGTTGGAGCAAGATGCATGGGACGATCCACTTTGGATATCGTGAGGGTATTCGGTAATGCTGAAGATAAGGTGGGTAGATCACGTAACCAATGAGGAGGTATTGAATAGGATTGGGGAGAAGAGAAGTTTGTGGCACAACTTGACTAAAAGAAGGGATCGGTTGGTAGGACATGTTTTGAGGCATCAAGGGATCACAAATTTAGCATTGGAGGGCAGCGTGGAGGGTAAAAATCGTAGAGGGAGACCAAGAGATCAATACACTAAGCAGATTCAGAAGGATGTAGGTTGCAGTAGGTACTGGGAGATGAAGAAGCTTGCACAGGATAGAGTAGCATGGAGAGCTGCATCAAACCAGTCTCAGGACTGAAGACCACAACAACAACAACATTCAGTATTCCGAGATCACCAACGTCAAGAGTGTCCGGAGAATACCAAATTTGAGGCATTGCCTCTCACCACGGACTACACAGTGGCTAACGGCCTTCACTTAACGTGCGAGAGCAGCGCCTTTTGCATAGCTCTGTCAGTGCTAACAGACAAGCAACACTGCATGAAATAACCGTAGATATCAATGTCGGACGTACGACGAACTTATCTGTTAGGACAGTGCGGCAAAATTGGGTGTTAATGGACTATGGCAGCAGACGACCGACGCGAGTGCCTTTAATTACAGCACAATATCGCCTGCAGCGCCTCTCCTGGGCTCGTGACTACATCGGTTGGACCCTAGACGACTGCAAAACCGTGGCCTGCTCAGATGAGTTCCGATTTCAGTTGGCAAGAGCTCATGGTAGGACTTGAGTGTGTTGCAGATTCTACGACGTCATGGACCCAGTTTGTCAACAAGGCACTATGCAACCAGAATGAGATTTTCATTCTGTAGCGGAGTGTGCGCTGATATGAAATTACCTGGCAGATTAAAACTGTGTGCCGGACCGAGACTCGAACTCGGGACCTATGCCTTTCGCCCAGGCTGTGGCTAAGCCATGTCTCCGCAATATCCTTTCTTTCAGGAGTGCTAGTCCTACAAGTTTCGCAGGAGAGCTTCTGTAAAGTTTGAAAGGTAGGAGACGAGGTACTAGATGAAGTAAAGCTGTGAGGACTGGGTGTGAGTCATGCTTGGGTAGCTCAGATGGTAGAGCACTTGCCCGCGAAGGGGAAAGGTCTCGAGTTCGAGTCTCGGTCCGGCACACAGTTTTAATCTGCCAGGAAGTTCCAAGGCACTGTGCAAGCTAGTGATGGCTCCTTAATAGTGTGGGCTGTGTTTACGTGGAATGGTCTGGGTCCTCTGGTCCACCTGAACGATCACTGACTGGAAATTGTTATATTTGGCTACTTGGAGACCATTTGCAGCCATTCATGGACTTCACGTTCCCAAAACAACTATGAAATTTTGTAGATGATAATACCCGTGGTCTAGGGGTAGCGTCTTTGATTCATAATCAAAACGTCTTCGGTCCCGCGTTCGATCCCCGCCACTGCCTAAATATTGTTAATCAGCATTGGCGGCCGAAGACTTCCGGCATAAGAAGTCAGCCTCATTCTGCCAACGGTCTTGTCTAGGAGGGCGGAGGAGCGCATAGAGGTTCAGGACACTCTCTTCTCCTAGAGGTGGGAAATTGCCCCTAAAGGCGGAAGAATCACCAATGATCGACGACATGAGGATGCATAAGGCAATGGAAACCACTGCATTAAAGACACGTAACGTGCATCCACAGGACATGAGGCCTGTAATTGAAGAAGTGTCATGATGGTCTCTCCATTGGCAAAAGATTCCGGAATAGTCCCCCATTCGGATCTCCGGGAGGGGACTGCCAAGGAGGAGGTTACCATGAGAAAAAGATTGAATAATCAACGAAAGGATAACGTTCTACGAGTCGGGGCGCGGAATGTCAGAAGCATGAACGTGGTAGGGAAACTAGAAAATCTGAAAAGGGAAATGCAAAGACTCAATCTAGATGTAGTAGGGGTCAGTGAAGTGAAGTGGAAGGAAGACAAGGATTTCTGGTCAGATGAGTATCGGGTAATATCAACAGCAGCAGAAAATGGTATAACAGGTGTAGGATTCGTTATGAATAGGAAGGTAGGGCAGAGGGTGTGTTACTGTGAACAGTTCAGTGACCGGGTTGTTCTAATCAGAATCGACAGCAGACCAACATCGACAACGATAGTTCAGGTATACATGCCGACGTCGCAAGCTGCAGATGAACAGATAGAGAAAGTGTATGAGGATATTGAAAGAGTAATGCAGTATGTAAAAGGGGACGAAAATCTAATAGTCATGGGCGACTGGAATCCAGTTGTAGGGGAAGGAGTAGAAGAAAAGGTTACAGGAGAATATGGGATTGGGACAAGGAATGAAAGAGGAGAAAGACTAATTGAGTTCTGTAACAAGTTTCAGCTAGTAATAGCGAATACCCTGTTCAAGAATCACAAGAGGAGGAGGTATACTTGGAAAAGGCCGAGAGATACGGGAAGATTTCAATTAGATTACATCATGGTCAGACAGAGATTCCGAAATCAGATACTGGATTGCAAGGTGTACCCAGGAGCAGATATAGACTCAGATCACAATATAGTAGTGATGAAGAGTAGGCTGAAGTTCAAGACATTAGTCAGGAAGAATCAATACGCAAAGAAGTGGGATACGGAAGTACTAAGGAATGACGAATGAAGTTCTCTAACGCTATAGATACAGCAATAAGGAATAGCGCAGTAGGCAGTACAGTTGAAGAGGAATGGACATCTCTAAAAAGGGCCATCACAGAAGTTGGGAAGGAAAACATAGGTACAAAGAAGGTAGCTGCGAAGAAACCATGGGTAACAGAAGAAATACTTCAGCTGATTGATGAAAGGAGGAAGTACAAACATGTTCCGGGAAAATCAGGAATACAGAAATACAAGTCGCTGAGGAATGAAATAAATAGGAAGTGCAGGGAAGCTAAAACGAAATGGCTGCATGATAAATGTGAAGAAATCGAAAAAGATATCATTGTCAGAATGACTGACTCAGCATATAGGAAAGTAAAAAACAACCTTCGGTGAATTAAAAGCAACGGTGATAACATCAAGAGTGCAACGGGAATTCCACTGTAAAATCCACAGGAGAGAGCGGATGGGTGGATAGAGTACAATGGAGGCCCCTATGAGGAGGAAGATTTATCTGACGTGATAGAAGAAGAAACAGGAAAGGTTTTAGAAGAGATAGGGGATTCAGTAATAGAATCAGAATTTAAGAGAGCTTTGGAGAACTTAAGAATAAGACAGAAGGGATAGATAACATTCCATCAGAATTTCTAAAATCGTTGGGGCAAGTGGCAACAAAACCCCTATTCATGTTGGTGTGTAGAATGTATGACTCTTGCGACATACCATCTGACTTTCGGAAAAGCATCATCCACACAATTCCGAAGACGGCAAGAGCTGACAAGTGCGAGAATTATCGCACAATCAGCTTAACAGCTCATGCATCGAAGGTGCTTACAAGAATAATATACAGAAGAATGGAAAAGAAAATTGAGAATGCGCTAGGTGACGATCAGTTTGGCTTTAGGAAAAGTAAAGGGACGAGAGAGGCAATTCTGACGTTACGGCTAATAATGGAAGCAAGGCTGAAGAAAAATCAAGACACTTTCATAGGATTTGTCAATCTGGAAAAAGCGTTCGACAATATAAAATGGCGCAAGCTGTTCGAGATTCTGAAAAAGTAGGGGTAAGCTATAGGGAGAGACGGGTCATATACAATATGTACAACAACCAAGAGGGAATAATAAGAGTGGATCATCAAGAACGAAGTGCTCGTATTAAGAAGGGTGTAAAACAAGGCTGTAGCCTTTCGCCCCTACTCTTCAATCTGTACATCGAGGAAGCGTTGATGGAAATCAAACAAATGTTCAGGAGTGTAATTAAAATACAAGGTGAAAGGATATCAATGATACGATTCGCTGATGACATTGCTATCCTGAGTGAAAGTGAAGAAGAATTAAATGATCTGCTGAATGGAATGAACAGTCTAATGAGTACGCAGTATGGTCTGAGAGTAAATCGGAGAAAGACGAAGGTAATGAGACGTAGTAGAAATGAGAACAGCGAGAAACTTAACATCAGGATTGATGGTCACGAAGTCAATGAAGTTAAGGAATTCTGCTACCTAGGCAGTAAAATAACCAATGACGGACGGAGCAAGGGTGACATCAAAAGCAGACTCGCTATGGCAAAAAAGGCATTTCTGGCCAAGAGAAGTCTACTAATATCAAATACCGGCCTTAATTTGAGGAAGAAATTTCTGAGGATGTACGTCTGGAGTACAGCATGGTATGGTAGTGAAACATGGACTGTGGGAAAACCGGAACAGAAGAGAATCGAAGCATTTGAGATGTGGTGCTATCGGAGACGAAAGGGATATGTGGAAAACACTGATAAGGAGAAGGGACAGGATGATAGGACATCTGCTAAGACATGAGGGAATGACTTCCATGGTACTAGAAGGAGCTGTAGAGGGCAAAAACTGTAGAGGAAGACAGAGATTGGAATACGTCAAGCAAATAATTGAGGATGTAGGTTGCAAGTGCTATTCTGAGATGAAGAGGTTAGCGCAGGAAAGGAATTCGTGGCGGGCCGCATCAAACCAGTCAGTAGACTGATGACAAAAAAAAAAAAAAAAAAAAAAAAAAATACGCCATGTCGCCAGGCCACAACTTTTAGTGATTAATTTGAAGAACATTCTAGACAGTTCGAGCTCCCGACATGAATCCCATAGAACATTTATAACACACAATCGAGAGGTCAGTCCGTGCACAAAATCTTGCATTGTCCATACTTACACAATTATGGACGGCTACAGAGGTAACATGGCTCAATATTTTTGCAGGGACTTCCAACGACTAGTCGAATCCATGGCACGTCTAGTTGCTGGACTGCGCTGGGCAAAAGAATGTCCGACACGATGTTAAGCAGTATCCGATGACGTTTGTCACCTCTGTCTAATTGGAAACAAAGTGCCAAGCACGCACAATCTGTATATCTTCAGCTTTAACAATCATTCCCTCTCTATTTACCATCCATGCTTCTAATATACTACAGTCGTCCTGTTCTTCACTGTTGTTTCAGTTGAGCGGTCACTATCTTGTCTCTACAAACTACTCGCTCCACCACCTTTCCTCTCTTTCTCCCTTTCCATCTGTGCATGTGCATATTTTACTTATTTAATCTCTCTACCTTCAAAATTGTAGCCGGCCGGGGTGGTCGAGCGGTTCTAGGCGCTACAGTCTGGAATCGCGCGACCGCTACGGTCGCAGGTTCGAAACCTGCCTCGGGCACGGATGTGTGTGATGTCCTTAGGTTAGTTAGGTTGAAGTAGTTCTAAGTTCTAGGGGACTGATGACCTCAGAAGTTAAGTCCCATAGTGCTCAGAGCCATTTGAACCATTTTTTCAAAATTGTACCTCCATCTTCAACTTCGTGACTATAAATAGTGAAACTGAGGCAATGCCATCCCCTTCGGTGGAAGAGCTCTGAACGAACCAGTCTTACTTACTTCACTTCTCATTTGTTAACTCCTGTCGTCCTCGTCACCATTCAATCTCCTCAGCTTCTTTCAAACGTTTTCTCTCTAACACTATGGCGTAAGGGAGCTCAGGGAGAAAATGCTTGACATAATCCCGGAAACTAAGGATCCGCCATGTTTACGCTTCATCATCGGAGTGTAATGAGCTGATGGACTCGAGTCCGTAACTTCGAGACCCGAGGAGATGAACCGTATGAATGGAGTCTAAGAAGTTTGTGTCAAAAAACTGAGAAGACATAGATGTTCCAGGTTGGTCAAATTTTTATGTCTCGGCGATGGCGAGAACCGTAAACGAAGAACATGAGTCGTGTTTTGGCAATGAATGGCAAGCTGCAGGTTCGTTATTCTCTGAAAATCGATTTTGTCACTCATCTGTGTGACAGAAAGCACAGTAACCGCCCAACTGTGTTTTTACCCCAATTCCGTTGTTTTCTCGTTCTGTCAGCTCACATTTCCCAGCCGTGTCCTGTCTCATTAATTTGTCTCCATAAATAGGTAACATGTTAACCTTCACAGACGTATTTGTTTGAGTGTATCCTCACCTACTAACCTCCTCCCCATCCCGCGCTTTGGCCGCCTCTGTTTCAACACAGAAACGAAAAAAGAGTTCCAGAGTTTCGTGTCAGCACCAATTGCCGTGTGTGTGCCTGACCTTTTTCTGTTGACACTTAACCTTCGGTATTTAAACGTTACGATTGCTGGGTTCGACACAAAATTTCACCTCTTACCTAGTAAAATAAGATAAGACGATATAACTCTGAACTGATATAATATCCTACCGTCGTTTAATGCATTGTCAAAGTCACTCTCACATAGAACCAAGATCAAAAGTAAGAAGTTATTTAGTGACGTAGAAAAAGATTTATAATTCAATATATAATTCAAAGGGATTTACTCTATTGTAATGTATAGTAAACACCGTGTGGAGTAGCTTGTTTCCCACTGGGCACCTCCCGAGGTGGCGGATAGGGGAACGCTTACCAGATACGGTGGCTACCGGAGAAATAAAATATCCAGAGATGACCGAAAACAGCACCTGGTACCATGCAGCAAGGAGTTGGCTCTTCAAAGGCTACAGGAAGATAACGTAGAAGAAAAGTTACCTGACCCTCCAGGTTGAGGATTGAGCATAGGACTAACAACTTTATGTCGAGATGCTTTTGTGGAGAAAGTCAGCGGTTATGAACCCGGTAAACAATGCAGCAGGGAGGGTTAGGAACATGAAGACCAAGCGCGTTAAAGCCATGGTTATTGGTACGTCGAACATACTAAGTCTGTACAAAGCAAGTGCCATAACTGAAGAAGTCTCCGCATAAAAAATGAACTTAGATGCTGTGCAAGCAACAATATGGCTGAATGGAGGTGCCCTTATAAAGAACTTAACAATAGTTTATGGGTTTATGGTATAAATACTTCAGGGGCACGTGAGCTTGGCACTTGTTTCACAGTAAGCACAACGTTATCCACACTGTTAAAAAATTTCAGGCAATGGATGAGAGAATTAGCTATGTGATAACTGAATGTAAATATCTACAAATTTATCATCCTCAATTTATTGGACCTACAGAAGAGAAATCTTATGATGTCAAAGAAGAATTTCACAAAAATCTTTGACAGTTCTATGACACTTTTCTCAAGAACATTATTAAAAAGCTCGCTGGAGATTCTGAAGCAAATATACGGCAAGAGCTCCACTGTATGCCAGCAACTGGCAAACACAGTGCACACACACGGAAATAACAAAGATCTCAATATAATAGACTTTTCTACGTCTAGAATTTGGTAGATAAAGAGTATTTATTTACCCCATAAAAACATTCAAAAGAAAATGGCGAAAAAGTGCTCTCACCTGCAGATATTACACATTTCAACTCACAAATCTCAGAATGCATGTAGAATTAGTAGAGTACTTAAGAAAATAAAAAAAATAGTACAAGTCCCTCTAAAACTGGCCAACCAAATTTTGCAACTGAGGATGACTGTAAATACTTAAGAAAAAGAATAAAATTTTTTGGATTCAAGAAATAGAGCAAGATTACCTATTTTAACGCGATTGTACTAAATCTGTACCTGACGGAAAGATAACGAGAGTAAAATTCCGACAATATCCAAATATTGAGAAGAAATCCATTTTTACCCAAAAACAAGAAATCTTTCGCACCTTAATAGGAAAGAAAGATAGAGATTCCATCAACGAATTTTAGAATAGGATATAAAATAACAGCAGGACAGACACCAGAGGTTGTTTCTCAAGTATGTATGAACTGGATACAAAAAATACCAGTGATAAGTCTTGTAACTACATGGAAGTTGCAAATGTAAACCTAATAACCGAACCACCCGTTATTAGAGAGATATGGAAGTGCTATTTTAAAGCGAGACTAAATAATAATGGTCACAATAATTCAAAGCATTAATAATATAGAATTCTAAACCGCTCGAATACTCACTAATTGAGTTGCTCTAGCAGTTGTTCCAGCGTCGAGGGCCGGCGTAACTTGCCCACGGATTCCATCCACCGTTCTGAAGTCTGAAGATGGTTCTTAAACAGAATCGAAACCGGTTACTCCAATAAAAATAAAGAAGTTGCGATCAAGACTGCTTTTAATCTTTAAATTGTAATTCTAAGATCGCTGATAATGTTTTCAAAAAATTTATAGAAATAAGTCAGTAGTTCATTTGAAGTTTTTTTATTGTTTAAATTTAATGTTCATTGTCATATAAACAGTGCATCTCATTGCGAATACTGTAAGTCTGTATTATTTTATCCCTGGGCATTTACGTTAATGCCGATCTTGGTTACAGTATTTGCTCGCAACTGACTGCTTTACTCGTTAATATACGAATAGAAATAAGATGTTAGATCATTTTAAGTTTGTTCTTGTAGCAATTTATTTATTTTATTTTGAGCTCTCATGTTAATGCCAGTCTGATTAAAGTGTCTGCCCATAAATCGAATTTTAATACACGCAAACAAAAACAAATAAGATCTCTGAGGAAGGTACCCCTATGTCAAATATTTTTGTCAACCTCTTTGTAACAAGAAACTGTTGTATAGCACATGCCGGATGCTGGCAGAGTTTCGCTATCACAGTGTAAATGCATACAGGCTGTGCAAAAGTGTGTGAAGTGATGTACCAACTGGCCATCAAAATGGAAGTAGACAAATGGACACTAACATACTGCCGCAGTAAGTACAAAACAAAAATTTAGCATCCATATCGACAGACGAACACTACTCATGGCGATACACTAAAGCATGTTCCATCCTCTTGTCACAGAGCCAGCACGCAGCATTACGCTAGAAATAGATATATAAGTTCCGGAAAACCATCTGAAGATAAATCTGAAAAGGTTCGAAAACCGGTTCATGGAATAATAAATAACTATTCAAAAAGTGACTGGTTTCGGTTTAATGTGTTTACATTCATTTAACAGGCACAGGTTCTAAAATATTTGTAATGGATTAGTTCAGTCTTATCATACCTGTCCTGACATTTGAGACATAGACATCAACAAAATCATAGGAAGCAAAATTAAGAACATCTGAAAATCTAAATTTTAAAGAAGATATTTGGCGTAATTCAAAATAAGAACACATAGAAATAGAGAATATTATCAAACAAAGTTCTTATGACATGGATACTGTTTCTTTAGACATCTCGTACAAACCAACGAATATGCGTATAACGTTTCTGTTGGTTTTCTGTCCCGTGCTATTTTCTACTGAGCTCGTTCTCTTTCCCTCTTGGCGCTATGTTGTAATGTGTTGAGGCCTGACCCACTTGTGAGACACCGCTTATGGTCCTGTCTCTGCCTCTGGTGTGACTGCATTTTGCTTGCAGCAAGGGGAATGAGTTTTAATGAAGGTTTTTAATTTTAGATACCTTTCCATTCTGTGCAGTAACACAAACAAAGATACAAAAATCAATGGTTTAATGCTACAGTCAATTTTACTTTAAACACTTGTTTCCCTATTCATGTCGTCGACATGAGGAGGATTAAGACGATCTTAGTTGAAGTATTTAGTTGTGTCATGCATATCTTCAGCTATCCGGCATGTAGCGACATAGCAAGAAGGTTACATGCTATACACTAGAGCTGAACAACTGTACACTTCGAGTGGTAAGCATAGACTGCAGAGTCTTACAAAACTTTACAACAGCTCTAACCACGTCCGAGTACCCCCCCCCCCCCCCCCCATCAATCTGCAGTGTATTACAGACATTTCCTATCACCGACCCTCGTCCCTCGTAATGTTCGCCTAGGTATTGGTTGGGTTTCCCTACACTATTATCGCCCTACGCAATATTAACAACAACAAATGTTGTAAATAAATTTTGATAAACTGAATGAATAACTATTTCTATATTCTTATACTATACTGGCAAGTTTATCGGGTAACAAATGTGACTTATCAAGATACAACTAGGTCGTTCCAGACCAGCATTCCGTATCTCAAATTAATACATTAGCAGGTGGACATCCTCTACAGTTTGTATGATCATCACAGGAATAGCATACTCGAATTTCCTACACAAATTATGGTTAAGACAAATGATAAATGTTTCAAGACAAATAGAGTTATAACATTGAGCTGCTAGTGGGCATTCATTTACATCAATGGGGAAAGTTGAAAATTCGTGTCACATCAGGATTCGAACCAAGATCTCCTGGTCTCTAGTCAGATGCTGTGATCACTGTGCCATCCGGACACAACGGTCTTCGCAGCTGCACTAGCTACCCTAGGATGTCTTCCATCAGACCCAAACTCTAAGCTTATCCACACACTACTGACATAATGCCCTGTCCCTTACCATCACTATTCGCCGCGTTTCGCCGCTTCCAGTAATAGAGAGTGGTATGCATCTGCACTGAAACGATCACTGGCCAGCCTCGTCTTAAATGCATGTGCGGTTTCTGTTCTTTCGGACATTTAACGTGCAAACGATGTATTTAAGAAGAAAGAAAACACCGCTGCAAAACCGGAGATTCTTTGTTGCTTGAACAAATTTAAACGGGGCTTGAATAATACAAAATATCTTCTTGAAATAATGACAATAAGTATTACAAAACAATTAGATTTTCTTCCACATGGGCAACCCAAATTACCATGTAGGACTTATGACTCAAATGACGATGTAACACTTTGCAATATACGGCATTCAGTCTTCAATAGTTATGGCAGTAGCAACGTATTATGCCAGAAAATATTCACTTATCTGTAATATAAAACAGAGTAAAGTGGCTTTTAGAAGCTTCTTGCTTAAATGCTGTAAGCTACCCCCAATCACTAAGACACGAACTACTAATTTATTGCTCAACTACCCAAGTTTGCATCTAAGTGAGCAGTACATCACTTACATATGTAAAGAATCCATTCATATAAGCCAATACACATGAATGAACCATGCGTTCAATAACAAGAGCTGTACTTAATCAACATAAAAACCGCAGAGTATGGAACAGATCCACTGCTGCAATAATATTTTAAATTGCATTCGAATTTTTCACGCTGATGCTCACTACATGTCATGATGTGAACTGGCTTGGTTTATGACACAGTAATCGCTGTAGCACACCCCATGTGCGATACAAGTATTCACTTAGCTTGGACCAATGTGAAATAGCCACAGTAAGTCATAACTCATTACTCTCGACTTCAGTCGAAGTTAGCTACTATTGACTTCACTTAATGGACCTTCACGTACAACAATGTGGCATAATACAAGAGTACTATGATACCAATATTAACACAAAAGCACTCTGACTGCGCTGCTTGAAACCTGCTGAAGCTGTTACACACGTTCCCTCAAAGCCGTGTGTGCGACCAGAGAAAACAGTGTCTGACCCAACAGGTTGTTGCTCCCACACTAGCACCATCCATCGTAGCCCTGTACATCTGCTGTCCATGTGCACACCAACACCTGGCTTCCCACACAACTACTTTCTCCAGCAGCTCCTCATCACTGACTGTCCACACTGCAAGCGTAGGCTGAGCCTCCTGCCACATTCGCCGCCACAGCCCTCCACTCCATACATTGAATGGTAACAGTGCACCGCCAGCCCCGACCAGAGACGCTTTGTTGCTTACGGGAGATATGTGCGTTCTAGTTAAGTCCAGATGACTGACTGCCCACTGCCCCTCTTCCCTCACCTATCACTAGCGTGTCCATGACGATGGTTTCGTCATTCACATGTCTCGCAGCAGCCGCGCTTTGATAGCATGAACAAGGTTTACCACATAGCAAGAATAAGGTTGTTGCTCCTGGGGAACATAGCCATGCCATTCGACACAACAAGTGTCTTAAACTATCTGATAAAAAGTATCCGGACACCCCTAAGTAATGCGGAACTGACCAGTAGATGTCACGAGTGGTGGATCCCCCGGTATAAAAGGAGATGGCCAGTATTGCATTGTCAGTAGAGAAGCGGTAACAGCAGAGTGTATCGTTCAGGAGAGCTCAGTGTCCTCAAACGTGGACTAGTCATTGGATGTCATCTGAGAGACGAACTTCAGCTCCTATAAAGATGACCAAGTCGAGACTCTGAAGTGGAAACAACATAGCTAAACCAAGACTACGCAATACTCATTTACGGATCGTCGAGAGCTGTGGAGGGTGGTTGTAAAATATCGCATGAAATCAGCTGAAGGAAGCATTCGTGAGTCCCAAAATGCCACCAGCAGTCCAACTAGCACAATGACTGTGCATAGGGCGTTAAAAAGAATGTGATTCAAAGATCAAGTATTTTCCTCATAAGTCACACATTTTTTAAGTCAATGCTATGCGATGCTCAAGGTGGTCCAGAGAGTGACGCCACTGTACAGTGAATGACTGTAAACGAATGATTTGGCACGATGAGTGTTGCTGTAGGCTGTGACTATTGGATTTGGCGATTTCCTGGACAGCGGTGTTTGCCATCAGCTGCGGTGTCAACAGTGAAGTACGGAACAGATGGTGTTACGCTTTGAGATTGGTTTCGTATTTATAATGTGGTTTGCTTATTGCCCTTAGGAAAACGCTAAATATGGGACAATATGAACACATGTTACAGGACCGTGTACTGCTTACAGCAGAGCAACAGTTCCTAGGTGACGACTGTTTCCATCAGGATGACAGTGTACCCTGTCACAAGGCAGCATCTATGAGGCACTTTTTGTGGACAGTAACATTCCTAAAATGAACTGGCCTGACCAGAGTCCCCACCTAAACCCAATGGGAAACCTTTGGGATGAGTCAGAACGTCGACTTCGCTCCAGAATCCATTATCATTATCTTCTCTGGTTTCTGCTCTTGAGGAAGAATGGACAGCCATTCCTCCACAGACACTTAGACACCCTATTGAAAGTTTCCCCTGCAGAGTTCAAGCTGTCATGAAGGCAGAGGGTGGACTAACTGCTTATTAATCTCCACCAAGAGGAGTCCAGATACTTTTATCACAAAATGTATGTGCCTGCATTAATTTCACCTGCTATCTTCCAGAATACGATAGTCAGTTACACTATTCTGAAACATACTTGACACTTCACTGGACGTGTCCCCTGCGGAGTTCAAGCCCTCATAAACGCGAAGGGTGGACGCACCCCACATTAATGTCCATCCACTAACAGCTGTCGTCATACTTTTGATCAGATAGTGTAGGAGTAGTTCGGTGTTTGATGGGTAGGGAAATAAATGATACTCCATTGCAAGGGTATATACTCCATTGCAGAGGTATATACTCATGTTTCTACTTGCCATATATTATCTACTAGCAACAATAAAAACAGTCTCGGTTTCTCACGTAAACAGGAATTTTATGATAAAGAGTACATCTACTGTACCAGGTGTGTACCTACGTAAACATTGTCACTAGCCCTGCTGCTTTCAGTTTCTCAGTTTTCTCCTGTCCTCATCATCCATACCACTCAGTTCATTGTTACCAACAGTGATTCGTCAGATGATTTGTAATAAGAGAAAGTTGTAGTGTGTCATCACTCCGGTGACAATATATATGATGGGACTAACAAAAGAGACAAAGCACGTGAAGACCACAAAAAATGAACAATCAATGAATAATTACGTAAGTAAATAGCGAGTTCAGATGAATGATTAATGGGGAAAAGATGAGAAGATACGAGATGAAAGAAGCAATGTATATAACTGCATCTGCACTGTGAGTGTAGACCCCCGTTCATTACCTGTCCGACCAAGCATTCCTTCCCATTGAAACGTTCCTTCAACAAAGCTACGTTAGATTTCCTTTGCTATCCTAGTCTTTACAGAACCACTCACACTACAACTATCACACACCTAGACCGTTGCTGGTTTTTATATATTGTTAATGTTGTCAGCACTTTCGGTCAACAGCGGAGATGTGTGCTCGAAAGTGCTACCGATAGGTGTGACTAGACCTCTGGTCAGCATGTGACTGGTACCATTCTGTTTAACTTTGGAGTCCACATCTCTGTTTTATTAAACATTGCCTGATGATCGACTGGTGACCGAAAGTGCTAGCAACGTATCAGTAAATTAACGTAATTCGGACTGGTTTTTTATATGAGGGCGAATGAGACATTCTTGGCCGCAATTTTTTACTAGCCGAAATAAGATACATAAAGGTAATTAGAAATGTATGTACTATTCTATGTACTTACACTATTTTTCCACATTACCCCGACAACTGTTCAGACATTTTTCCCATCATAGCACTAAATTTAAGGTGGTCCTGTGGTAGAATTCGTCCGTCTGACTGTGGCGCCACAGCCGGACTGTTGTCTTGGCTTCATCTTTGCACATGAGGCGTTGTTCTGCCAAGGACTTCTACAGCGGATCGAAAACGACGAAATCACCAGAGGCGAGGTCCGGACTCTATGGTGGGCGGTCCAGACTGTACCAGTGAAATGATCGGAGCTTGCTGGCGAATCTGACTGCCATAAATGGCCTTGCATTGACTTGGAAGATAGCCACGTTGCCCACATCTAGAATCCCTTAGCGGTTCTTCTTGATGGCAGCCCGCAGACGTCACAGTGTGCGACAATAACTGTCGGCATTGCTGATTGCACTTAGTGGCATGAAATGCAGGAGCAGCGGTACACGGCGATCCCAGAAGACGGTTATTATCAGTCTCCTAACAGCTGGCCCTAAACGGATTTTTTTTTATCACAGCGAACACGGATGTTTCGACACCATACTCTGCCGCTTCGATTCCGGCGTGAAACGCAGTATCCACGTCTCATCGCCGGTAATAATGCGCTCCAGGAAACTGTCACCCTGCTCGACGTATCATTGCAATGATTCAGTGAAGCAACCACTGGCTTGCCTTTCATCGTGTCATCCAACTGCTTAGGCACCCGCCGACGTGAAATTTTCCGGTACGCTAAGGATCCATGGGTGATGTCGTAAATACTTCCATAGGGAATTCCAAACTGCTGACAAATGTTTTTGAAGTGCACACACCGATCCGCTTTCAGCTTTGCATCCACGCGGAAAATGTTGCTGTCAGTCAGTGACGTATGCGGCCATCCCCAATGCTCATTGTGATGTATGTCTTCACGGCCTTTTGCGAAATCACAGCATCACCACATCTCACTTCTCAAAGACAGAAACTTTACCCCATACATGTGCTGCATTCCCCGTGGATTTCGATGGGCGTTCGCCCCTTGCACAACATAAAATCAATCACACTTTCGTTGTTTGTGCGTCGTGGGCGTGTGAAGCACAATCGCCATCTTCAACAACTGACAGCAGCTTCGTGCCGTAGATCTACCGGCAGATAAGGGGCGGCCGATCGAAGAAAAGCCCACAGCTGGAAATGGATATGTTGACTCCGCATCTGTAGCTGTAATTTGGCTTAAAAAATAGGGGCGAAGAGTTTCTGATTCGCCCACCGTAATAAAGATGTAGCAGTCACTGTGTTCCTATGGACAATATCTCTAAACTATTTAATACGGATGTATCCGTACCATTCATCTAACTCTCTAGCTCAGACATTATATCATCTTTTTTAAAAAAAGTTAGATACCACTTTCGTTGCTATGTCTTAAGAACACTTTTCCTATGTTGAAGGCACGTATTCACGTCAAGAGAGAGGTCTTCTAGCGGATAAGCCTTCTCTACCGATATCTTGGGATGGCTGCAGTCTGTATTGACTGAAGTTACACGTTCCATATCACCAAAAGTGTCTGTTTCAACTGCGTACCTGGTATGGAAGAATCTCTTACGACGTAGATTGAGGTGACAAAAGTCATGGGGTACCTCTTAATTTCGAATCGGACCTCCTTTCGACCAACGTAGTGCCGCAAAACGACGTGGCGTGGACTCAACAAATCATTGGAAGTCCCCCTGCGGAAATATTGAGCCATGCTGCCACTACAGCCGTCCACCATTGTAAAAGCACTGCCGGTGCAGGATTATCTGTACGAACTGACCTCTCGACTATGTTCCATACATGTCAGGAAATTAATGCCAGATTTTTCCGTACTGTCTTAACGGATACGTTCCTCGTACGCCCCACATTGATTTCTGCCGTTATTTCACACAGTGTGCGTCTTTGTTAGCACTGACAACCGTATGCAAAACCCGCTGCTCTCGGACCTTAAGTGAAGGGCGTTAGCCACTACGTCGTCCGCGGTAAGACGCAGTGCCTGAAATTTGGCATTTGCAGCACGTCCTTGACAATGATGACCTCAGACTATCGAATGCCTTCACGATTTCCAAAATGGAATGTCCCATGCCTCTAGTTGCAACTGCCATTCCGCGTTCCGTGTTTGTTAATCCCCGTCGTGGGGCTATAATAACGTCGGAAAACTTTTCACGCGAATCACCTGAATGTAAACGAGAGCTCCGTCAATGCATTGCTCTTTTACACGTTGTGTACGCGATACTACCGCCATCTGCACATGTGCATTGCGGTATCCCACGGCTTTCCTCACCTCTATGTATAGCAAAGTTCTGACTCGACAACTATACACCAAGCAGTGAATGTTTCTAACAAATCTGTTAATTCGGGTAAAATACGACGACGAACTCAGAACTATGTGCTGTGCTTATATGTAGAGAACATTACAGACATCATTAGAAAAAGAAGGATTTACTTATATTGTTGTTTAACACAAATAAGATCAGGTTGTCTCTCGAAATACTTGTCTACGTTTTGAGTTTGTTTTACACACGATGAAAAAGTCTTGTAACATTTCATGATCACAGGAATTTACAGGGCAACAGAGTTTTCGGCCTAAACCGAAGAAAGAGACATGCAATACATGGACAGAAGAACGAAACTGTCTCCACAGAAGACCAGTACAATACTGGTGGGCTAATGTTAAAACTGAAGGATGGAGGTGTAACCGCTCTTTAGAGAGTGGCTATACAGAAACGAATATTGCCGGCCGCGGTGGCCGTGCGGTTCTGGCGCTGCAGTCCGGAACCGCGGGACTGCTACGGTCGCAGGTTCGAATCCTGCCTCGGGCATGGGTGTGTGTGATGTCCTTAGGTTAGTTAGGTTTAATTAGTTCTACGTTCTAGGGGACTTATGACCTAAGATGTTGAGTCCCATAGTGCCCAGAGCCATTTGAACCATTTTTAGAAACGAATATTAGATTAAACTCTGTGCTACGAAATGACCTAAGAGCCAGAAAACGGTAGTAGTATTTCGAAGTAATAGTTAGTTAAAATTTTACAAAATTTTCGTAATAGAGTAACGCAAAGTAGTACAAGGGGAATTCAAGGAAGACATAACAGAGCTGCCTTTTGTTTTGAATGTAATATGTAAACCAATGTGCAGCATTGTTAGGTCTCTTGAGTTTTTGTTTTCAGCGGTGGCGTGTGTGATCGCAGTTCTTCCGTGGTAGTCGGAATTTTGGGATTAGAGGCCTAATTAAATTGCATTCTTAGATCTTGATTAGACATTGGAGTGGTGGAGAATAGATTACTTTGGCATAAATTCAGAGACGGAGTCAATTAGAGGTGATTGGGTGTACGAACATTGATATTCAAGTGAATGGTGATTGTACGTGTTAAACGAAACGCTAAGATCGTATACTTACGATTGTGAAGAGATTTATTGACAATACGGAAACTTGTATGTTGAATTAGGCCTTTATTCACTGTATGCGAACTACTAAAGAGTATTGGGACCGAAAATAGTTTGGACCTTATCACACTAATATCTTTGCCGCTCGTTGTGAAGGTGATTACGCTAGTAAATGAGAAGTGAAAATAGTGCCCGTTAAGAGACTAAACTTGTGCTGAACAGACATTGAAAGGATTCGAACTCAATATCGTGTCGTGCGAGTTGAGAAGCTTAGACACTGTAAGGCGCAGAGACGTATTTATAGTTTATCGGACATCAATGGCAAACGACAGTTTCATGGCAAATCATATCTTGGTGATAGGTACACGAAGGAATGTGGTATTGACTGACTGTTATCATACCGAAACACTAGGATCAACTCTCCTTTCATTCATCCCTCAGTGCTATCTCTCATTAATTGAAGAACTTAATTGTATCAATGAAACAGAAACATACGAGACATTTCCAGTGTTTACTAATTACCATAATCAGCTAGTACATAGACAATAATATCTGTGAACATTCAAGGATTATTTAAGGAAACTGATAAAATTTTTACAAACATATTTAATAGGATTCACCGAATGCAGTCGGCTAAAGTAACTAAATCAAATTGCCCAGGGAAACAAATTAGTAAAAATAGACTGGAACTCAATTCATATCTTACTCCAGAGTAATAAAAAAAAAAAAAAACTGTCTTTGGATCCGTCGTGGTTGAAAGTGTATGAATTATCTCTGGAAAAACGCGATCAATTTTCAACTGCTAGTTCACACAACTAGATTCACGACGTGATTCAGAGATGTTTTATGTCCGACCCACACGGCAGGGAATGGTTCTTGACTAGCCGGGACAATATACACATTAACTTTTGAGATCCGCTTCGCTGCCGGGGAAGGGGGGGGGGGGGGGTAACGGTGAAGTGATATCTGTGCAGTCGCGACGACAATGGGAGTGCGGGCATAGAGGGAAAGGCGTAGGAAAAGTTGAATTAATGTCTCCTATAGGTGCCCGAAGCGTAGAAGCGGTAATGAGAGTAATGGAGTAACGATCGTTTCACTTACGACTGATGTGTAGCAAAACGGACAGACCGGCACAAAGGACCAGGTGACAAACAATAACTACACATCTGGAGATGCAAGCCGGCGCTACTTAGAGAGAGGTGTGGTTTGCGCCGCGCGGCGCCACGCGCGGCGCCACGCGTGGCGCGGCTGCTGTGGCCACCCCTGCTGCCCTGCGCCCGCCCTGGCCTGTGCCGGCCCGGTCCAGGGCGCCCTGTCTCACCTCGCCTCACCCCGCCCACCCGCGCCACGGCCGCCCCCACAGTATCCGCACGCGCCGCCGGCCTTAACCATCCCGGCCTTAATCACTCCACTTCCTGCCGCTAATTTACACCGTTAAACGTAATTTTTGCACCCAGAAAAGAGCCTACTGCTGCCAACAACATGCAGCCCGTGTAGCCGTTTCTTCCAAGCCCGCGGCCTGCTCTCTTAAGAGGCTGCAATTTATTAGCGTTTCCTGTTGCACTCGTAGGGCCGCTTCAAAAGTACAGAAGAACCGACGGGCTAGATACGTCGACAGGAACTACTGTGCGAAATGATTTTGCCCGTGCTTTGTGCATTCATGCGCTCCAAACGATGTACTGTATCTTAAGCGTGGCCCCTCTCAGTGTATCGATGGTATCTCATAAAGATGGGAAACATAGTATTTGAGCCAAAGAGATCTTCCGAACGCTCTCTTATTGCGCCGATGTAGAGAACTGAAACACATTATCGGCATACTGTCGAAACAGTTTCGCACAGATCCTCCTTGCTTTTCTGTCTGTTCCGTGTGAGATCGAAAACAGCGAGGTGGCTATGTGATTAACTCTGTGGGTAATCTTGTTCAGTCTACTGTCCATAGTGGGCTCTGTCCTTCCCATAGAGTTCCCTATGCGCAAACATGTCCTTTGGTAGTGAATACACTGTCCAGATTTTAGACAAATGGCCCTAAGCACTATGGGACTTAACATCTGAGGTCATCAGTCCCCCAGAACTTAGAACTACTTAAACCTAACTAACCTAAGGACAGCACACACATCCATGCCCGAGGAAGGATTTGAACCTGCGACCGTAGCAGTCGCGCGGTTCCAGACTGAAGCGCCTAGAACCGCTCGGCCACAACGGACGGTAGATTTTAGTCACTTTTTGTCAGTCATTCTTTTTTGATTCACCTGGATTAGAAGAGGTCTGTCAATACAGCTCTGCCATATGTGTGGTGCTTCGTCTATAGACTTCCTGCCGATCTGTCTTCATTCACACGGTGATCTATAGCAGCGTATTGAGCTCAGCGTTCAGTTTTGTTGCAGCTGTCATCTTAACACAGGGAACGGAATTCATCAAACCCCTCCTGTCTCCATTCGTTTCTGTAGCTTTTCTCTCGCTATTGTTTTCCACAGACGAAGTTTGCCAAATATTATCAATGGCAGACTGATGTACAGACAGTGAACTGACAAGTCTGCATGCTCACACAACTCCGTGGATGCATATGGCTCAGGGGGAAATTTTTACCCTTGCCCTGCAGTATTGGATACTGTGGGTAATAACGGATCCCACCGACATTTTTGTGCCTCGGACAAAAATTTTTTATCCGTGCCCTGCTGTGCTGCGATACTACGAGTAATAACGGATCCCACCGACATTTTTGTGTCTCGGGCAAATAAACCAAACCTGTCGTTTATGTGCAGACCCACCACCTGCTAAATCGTAGCTACAGATGGCTACTGAAGTATCGCAGCTAACCGTATTTTATGCGATACAGCTTAGTATGAGGCAACAGGTAAAGTATTATATTCAGAAGGACCAATGTTCAAGTGCTTCCCATAATTTCCCTAAATTTCTTTTCCAGTTTCCTTCCTCATCATGTTTTAAAAAACCTGGGTTTTACATTTTCGCGAATGACCTTGAGGTCTACGTTGTTTTTTTATGCACTGAATACGATATACAGTTTTTAAACTTGGAATCAGATATTAATTATAGTCAGCTACACCATTACGTTCAAAATTCTGCACAGCTCCTCATAATTATTTTCTCATCCCACCTTTATGACATTGTAATAAAGGTTGGTTGGTTGGTTTGGGGAAGGAGACCAGACAGCGAGGTCATCGGTCTCATGGGATTAGGGAAGGACGGGGAAGGGAGTCGGCCGTGCCCTTTGAAAGGAACCATCCCGGAATTTGCCTGGAGCGATTTAGGGAAATCACGGAAAACCTAGATCAGGATGGCCGGACGCGAGATTGAACCGTCGTCCTCCCGAATGCGAGTCCAGTGTCTAACCACTGCGCCACCTCGCTCGGTTTGTAATAAAGGTATCAAATGAAATTCACATACCAGAAACACGTCAGACCATATAGAAACCATGGCATGAAAATCATCAACGTAACCATACACCAAAATTTTACTTCAACACACAGTATAAAATCAACATGCTCTTTTCTGAGAAAGCATTATTTTTCCGCAATGATCACTAAAATTATAATACCGAACACAAGAAATACCGAAATCCACATCAACTTAACATCGTCATTGCTTCCATATTTCCTTATGAACATCATAAACGTCACAGAATACTTCATCAAAACGTCCTCAGAACTTTATCTCAACAGCTCCTGCAAAACCCCGTAATTTCATCATAATACCATGAACATCACGAAACACATTTCTGTGGCATTCACTTAACTCCACAAGCATCATCAAAGTACCTCAAAGATAGAAGTGTTCTGAATGTAATTCCCATACTCCATCCATCCACTCGTCGTAGTATATAGTTCAAAACAAGAAACCTCTCACATTCCAACTTATTTTTCAAACACTTCAAATAAGTACTCATACAGCCTTTAATTCTCGTAATATGATTAATCTTATGGTGCAGCACACCTCGTTCTTTGCTAAACTTCCCACTCACAACGACACAAGAATATAAAAGCTGAAACTTCCTGGCAGATTAAAACTGTGTGCCCGACCGAGACTCGAACTCGGGCACACAGTTTTAATCTGCCAGGAAGTTTCATATCAGCGCACACCCCGCTGCAGAGTGAAAATCTCATTCTGGAATATAAAAGCTGACAAAGTTTATAGCAAAATGTAAATTCATGACGTCCATTTCCATCAGCATTTCTCACTAATACTTCAGATGCTTTCAAAATACTAATACTTACCAGCTGAATATAATCTTATCATCTTATAAAACCAAACCATCTTATAAAACCAAAATTTTGTTTGAAAATGACACAAAAATTTCCCAAAAACAGTTATATTCATATACATGTACCTTAAAGTATTTCAGCGGACGTAAATAAGATGTATCCCAGCATTGTTTAAATAATGTAGATCAAATGCAAACTTTATTTCAAAAGAACAGAAAGTTTTCCCCACATATAACCAAATTTTATTCATGTTAACTTCCTGAAATTCATACAGAGCAACAATCCAAAACCAAACAAATGTTAGTTCATATCAATAACAGATATTATTTCCTTCAAAACTTCAGAAAATTTTTAACGCTTCAGTCACAAATATATATTCACTTTCTCATTTACTGTGAGACTATTAACACATTAAATATATACTTTTACTGAATAATTCCTGGCCTACTAGACAGACTGATAGCCGAAGATAATGTGAAAGATTTAACAGATGAGTTCAAGAAAACGTGCAGAATGGAAAAAAAGAGATTTCGGAAACAATACTGCATGAACTTTAAGGCCCTGGCTTCACCATACCCAAATCATAAACAGAACTCATGATCTTTGGGGATTTCTTCATTAACGTTCCTCATTAATACTTTCCTGGAATCCATCTTTTTAAAATATTGTCGTGTCTCTATAATCAAACCCAGATTTCAACACTTCACTGTTCAGCAGCTTGAGCACTTTTTCCCAAGGAAAAAGCCTAAACTCTCTTTTAACTGACCTACTGTGAATCAACACGTGAGAATTTAATTAGTAATACTGTCTTTGCACATATTTTCCCACATTGTAGTTATCAATTTTGTCGGTTTTAAGCCAAAAACCTACCACAGGCTAAGTCTTATTATTGTGAGTCTCATTCAACATAAAAATACTGCCATCACTTTCCTACAAACACTCTGAAGATACAGTTCTGGTTTTACTTCATTGTGTTTAATATGAAGTTTTGCTATTTTGTACAACAGGTAAGTTCGTGCTTGGTGAAGTTGAGTCGACACAAGCACTTTTTGATTATAGTGTCACACTGCTGATTAAATTATCATCTTGTGTAACAACTTTGCTATGGCCTCAGTTTGATGCTGTTCTTCAACAACAAGACTGTCTTTACTGTAATTTACATTTAGTCTCCAAATAGTTTTTTATTTCTGTAATATGGTTAGTAAATTATTGATTTTGCTGATTGTCAGTTTGTTTACAAATGGATTTCGTTTGTTATTTCAGTTCATATTTTATGAGCCATTACTAATTTTCAATTGTTCTATTATTAGCAATGTAAATGATTTAACACTCTCTCTAAATCTAAAGTGTTTCTTTCTTCTACGTTATCTACAGACTGGTTCATAGGGAACATCTCTCCCTCCCCCTATGCTTCAGTTTCATCTTATACCATCTTGAAAAATTTCGACAAACAAACAAATAAGCTGCCATGTACTTATCTTGCTTCTTCTTCTGAAGCTCTGCTCGATGTTTTTCCATTGCTTTTTTAAACTTTCATTAAGTATTAGAGATTATTCTTAATTGCACTTAAACCATATTTTTAAATTTCAGATTATGTCCAAGTTACTTCCAGTCCATATGCCCTCTTTCTGCGAATTTTCGCACCAATTTTAAAACATGTATATTTCTCTTCCTTCATTCATCTGAAACAGATTTCTACTAGCTTCTCTACAGATCTGTAACTGAAGGGAATGAGCACCCACATATGACGTCGCCCTTCCCTCCTTCTTTTACGAAATAGTGGCTCTGGCAGTTACATATCTAAAATATGTACCGTTGTAGCTTTGGACATTGCCACTGGATTACATCGTTAGTATTACAGGAAAGCAAGACAATAAAAAAAGTTCATAAATGAATTGTAATATGAAAAACATTTTGTGCTCATATGTATAATAGTTCCAAACTCGAGGACCTTTGTCTTCTTTGTGTAAGGATGAAATAGATTTCCAAATTCGACGACCTTTGTCTTCTTTGTGTAAGGATGAAATAGATGATTCCTGGGTTTTACATTTCATAGTAAATTTATTTTCAATGACAGTGTACGATGGTTTATTTCGCGTTTCTCATTCTTGCTGGAACTTCAAAATTTCACAGTAAAAATTCTTTTCATACAAAAGAGAGCTTCACCGTAAGGCCACCTTTTTCGTGATAGTCACATTTTACAGAGTACGCATATAAACACAAGAAACAATGTTGGCACATATGTATTGTCAGCTACTGACTGAGACAAAGGGCGCGAGCTGGGTGCATAATCTGCATGACGAATGTTGGTTCAACAACGACTGTAAACAGAATGAATCCTTGGGCACGGAATTAGTTCCATATATTACAACATAACTCTCTGGTATGTTCCAGATACGATCGTTGTTCAAATTACTGTTTATATTGACTACCGTACATGTTTTTCGCCGGTGAATATCTTGAACAACGTTACAACTTTCGAAGTTTATAAAAGTGTAAGGATAAAATTAGTCACATACATTGTTTTAAGTAATTAAGAAATATAAATCCCTAAACAAGCCATATGTGTAAGTAACAAATGTTTAGTTTTTTCTACCATCTACATGCATTTACGAAAAGTTAAGTGTGTTTCTGAAACATGTCAATAATTTTCTATTTACTAAATAATTAAGTTTCGTGAACGATTACGTAAATAATATTTTAGTAAATACATGAGATGCGTGGCATTTTTGGTAAGTCATGTAAAGTGACAACATTAATTCACAGAAATATGCAAAATTATTATTAAATTGTGTACAAATTAGGAAAGGTAAGGTTTAGCACGTGTGCTACTGTATAACGTAGTGATGTGGGAAACATGAATCTCATAATTTGTGTCTGAAAATCAAATTAAAAAGTGTTAAAACGAAGATAGTACCACAGATTTCGGCTATACCATGAAGTTTCCATAGATGTTGGTTCGTTACGAGCGATTGTGGAACTAGCATGGCTTGCGAAACTGAGAGAACCGTAGCACAAAACAGCTCGAATTCCGGGTCCATCGAGGACGTTCCAATCTGGGTCATGCATATACTAGAGAAAGCCGAAGCAGAGAAGAAATATGCCAAAACACATAGGATGAAAGTGCAAGCGAGAGACAGGAAACCTGAAGCAGAAAGGAAACAGTCCGAAGCAGACAAGAAAGATGCCAAGTTAGATAGAAAAGAAGCGCAGAAGAGAAGTAGGAAGGGCGAATTTCCATAGGAAATTATGTGATTACGCCGCTGCCGACCTCATAGAACGCAGTATTGCGGTATTAGAAGGTTTTTTGCCTAAGGTATGCTGCAAATTATGTCGTGGATTAGTTGCCGATTCGCTTAGAGGTTTTTTCAGACGACAGCTATCCGTTGCAGAGCACTGACAGATCTGGACCATTATTTGAGTTGGGAGTTTTGTTTTCCTGTGTGGTACACAGTCTGTATTGATATAATGTGTTGTCTAACTTAGATTATGCCACATTTTTAGAACTTGTCATGTATAGCGCACATCTCACTAATATCATCACATGGACAGACCTAAGGGAGAGAAACCGGAAGATAGTTAAACTTAAATTTTTTGGGGGAACGAGATTTGATTAAGACTGATTGATAGAATTCTCTGTATTAGCTTTGAACTTAAATTTTGCTGTGGAAGCCATGTTTGGTCTCACGTTGAATTGCGATGAGGTAAATTAACGAGAACACACCAAGCTAAAATCCTTTTGTTAAATTTTTCACTTGTTAATTGAGATTCATTCTAAATGTTCACTGACGAGGGAAATTTCATTTTGAGATATGTGCATTTACGTTGCATCATTTTGCACTCTGATTAACGCGGTAAATAAGTTGTAAATTGTAAAAACAAATTAATAGACATTTTCTAATGTAAAGGACATCACACACTATATCAGAAGAAATTAGTTAATAGATTCTCACGAACCAATAATTTCACATCGTATTGTGCTGATGCAAATTCTGTAAACGAATAACATTATTAGTGTAATCTAGTTATCCTGATGTTGGAAAACATTATTTGGTGATACCTGATCATTATTTGTAAAGAAAAGTAGTTTTAAGTTGAATTTCACTTCCATTTTGGGTAAAATATTTAACTGGGATGTTGTGAGTAGTGTATCGTATATTTGAGATTGGTGAGCATGGGTCCACAGAATATTCATGTTACATAAAGATCTTACGTTGTGTAACACACTTTTTTCCTTAATTGAGTCGAGTAAGACTATGCTTCAAATATCAAACGTACAATAATATTACATTCACATCATATGGAACGGAGATTCCTGATTTTATCTATGTACAAGCTTGAGGTATCATATTTACTCACACATGATAATGTTATTATAAATCAAAAAGGCAAAAAGTTGCTTGACATTTTATATACCCTAATGGAAGACTATTAGGAGTTGTTTACTGACACTGGTTGTTGTTGGAGCTAGTTTCTGGGATGTGTAAACCAGGTGACAAATGAGGACTGCAATGTGGGGAATTTTTATTCTTTTCGAAACGAGGAGGAGGGATGAAGTGACATGACTTTCACACTTCGCTGTGTGATGTAGTTTCACTTTCCATCACCGTTTGACGATTGTTTTATTGAGTTTACTGGACCGGTTTTATGCCGAAGACGTGATATCCTCCCCACGAAGGTGCGCTCCCAGTGTGGTCTCAGTTGCTGATTGTCTGCAAGAAGGGGACGATGGGTCCCATCAGGGAGGGCGAGCCTCCCCAAGGCGTTGGACGGTTTTCACACAAGCTGGGCTGCGGCCCGCTCCGTACTTTTGTTAGTAGAGCCAGTGCTTGCCCTCGCTCAGGGCAAAGGATGCTATGGTGGCACTGCCATCAAAAGAAAATAACTGAGCATGATATTTTTGCCTTTTTTTTCATGTACATCAAATGGTGGCAAGCTATGGCACCGTCCAATCAGCGTAGGAAAGTCGGTTGTCTTCACCCTAAAATTTTGGTATATCGAGTCGAATGAGTCATTCCCATCACCGTGCTTTGTGCGAAAAGGCTGACCATTCTACTCTAGATCTTTGCTCCAGAGCGGTACAAACCCTGCGTTTGTTACTGTGTTTCTTGTGCACAAGGAGTGGGAAAATTTTACTGCGTTCCTCTGTTTTCTATTTCTTCTCCCTAAAATAAGGGATATTCCAGCTCATCTCATTGGCAACCACATTGAGTCATCTCTCCAAGGTGTGATAATTTAAAAGTGGGCAGTTGAGGGTTTTGACTCAAGACTCTAGGAGAGCCGTCTACTGTTGCCGTCTGAAGCTCATCGCCACACAGTAGCTGTTTTTTTGGGAAAGAGTTTTGTAATTGCAGTAGCGCGACCAACATTCTTAGCATCCCACTACTTACTTACTTCGCCATGTAACTTCTATTGGATAACTGGTTATAATTTGTGGCCTTCTTTTTCCTCGCTAACTTCGAATTTGCTAGCTGCCCAGATGAGAAGATCTCATTGTGTTTTCTGTGTACAGTCTCCCATATAGTGTTAGCACCATTTTGTAATTCCTTTATTTGGACTTCTAGAGAAATTTCCTCTGTGGTAACTTTTATACGATTTGCGTTAATCGCAATTAAATATCTGATACTCTCAGTCTTCACTTTCTGTAGTGTATCTACCTTTGTAACCTATTAATATGTGTGTTTTACTATTTTATTTTATTTATATTTTATTTCTATTTTTAATTTAATTTTGGGTTCCACTTCAAATATATACGCAAAGGCACCGATCATTCTTAGAATTTACCGACACAAAAATGTAGCGTGGGATCCTCAATAATTAATGAAATTACTTAGACGAATCGATGCTCAAAAACAGTTAATCGTTATAGGCTATATACATCTATAAAAAAGTATTTCACCATTTTCAATACGTAAGGACCCACATGTGATTTAATTACGTCTATAGTGCAGGGCAAGTCTGCGTCCTAGTGCACGTAACATAAATCGTCCGAATATGTCGTTAAGTACTTTGAAATTGTCAGTTTCCTATGGATCATGGATGAAGGAAATAATATCGCCGATCTCCAGCGCCGCCTGTGGAAGGAACTGGATAACAATTACGATAATTTGGAATTGTCGCTTAATGGCGGTTAATTGTCGCCATCCAGCGATGTTCAGCTTGCTGCCGGTGCGGCGCCTGAAATTCTTTTAAAAATGATGGGACAAGCAAACGGGGTATGTGGTGCAAATTACAGTAAAAACTAACAACAGCAATACTTTAGACATATATTGGAGCTCACTGCTCAAATAATAAAACATGTGCTGCACACCTCATTATGTAGCTGGCTCACAATGTCGTCTTATCCGAAGGCGAACAAGAAACAGAGTGTCTGGTGCTTTTTGTTTCACCCAGATACCAAAAAGAACAAAGATAATAATAATACTTATATTACAGATAATACTTTTTCTATGTAATAGCATTATTCTTTGACTTTCAGTAGACTTTCTTTTACATATGACAAATATAATTGCTCAATATCGTGAAAAATATTTAAGAATTTATAGTTTGCCGAATCTGGGCCATGGTACGTCATATTCCCCACAACTTTTCCATGATTAGGCGACACACTAATAACAACCCATAGTATTTCTAAGCTGTTGATCTGACCGTGATGGTATTTTCGTTGTGCACGGGGGCAAACACGACGATCAGTTACTTAAGAATTCATAGCAGCGAACGGGCACTGCTATAGCTACTCTTGTATCATTACAGAAGTGTTTATTAACCAAAGAGAATGGTTTCGACTTCCGCTTGGTCTACGACTTGTCTTTGTGTTGTTTCATGATATTACCGCTAACAAACTTCAAGACAGAGATCACAACTTTCAACAGGTACATTTATGGCAGTTTTAGATTTAGGAAAAGATTTTAAAAATCTTAACTAAAAGACAAGGTTTGTAATGCTCTGGTTTTCAGTGATAAGATACGGGGAGCTGAAGCTTATCCATAACTCGTACAGAAACCAGGTGACATTTATGACTCTGGAGGGACATGGCAGCAGCAGAGAACTTTTTTCAGTCTATTTCCCCAATACTTAATCCGTACATAGATTAGTCCTTAAAGGTTAGTGAGAAGAAATTCGGAAAAAGAACTAAATTTACGGGGGAGGAATCCGTATTTCCTATTTTTCTAGTAATATTGTGATTTCGTCGTCAGACGTGGCAAAAGATCAGTGGTACAGAATGGATATTTTCCTGGAAAGCTGTTATGCGATAAACACCAACAAACATAAACAAGAGTGATGGGAACGCAGCAGAATAGTGTCAGGCGATGCTGAGGGAATTAGATTAAGAAATAAGATGCCAAAAGTAGTAGGCCCGGTTTGTTACATGGACAGAAAAACAACTGGCTACTGCAGAAGGAACGAAACATTAAACTGCCAGTAGCAAAGAAAGCGTTTCTGAAAATGAAAAATATGTTAACACGTTAACATCTAATATAATATTAGCTACTGCGGAATCGTTTGGTGTTTTACTGGTGAACAGCTCAATACAGCAATTAAACGTGCACTATAAATGGAGCAAAGAAAAAAATTGTGCATATTTACTTCTGGTGTTTGAGAATTATGCTAAAAATTAGATGGACGGATCGGATAACCAGTGAAGAAGTACTGCATAACATAGAGGAGCACAGAGATTTTTGGTACAACTTAACAAAAAGAAAGGATACGTATATAAGGCCCGTCCTGAGTCAGCGAGAAATAGTTAATTTGGTAGTGGAGGGAATAGAGTGTGTGTGTGTATGTGTGTGTATGTGTGTGTGAGGAGAGGGACGTAGAGGCTTCAATATAGTACACATGTAACATTTCAGTTCTTATTGGATTAGCGTGAAGAACTGCAACAAACCAACCTTAAAGCATGACTTCGGGATATAAAATAAGTTGATGTGCACAGACGTTATAATTAACACGCGTTCGTAGCATCCACCGTGCTAGAAGGAAATATTTTTTAACTCCTCGACTCTCCTTCTCTTGCGGGTATCCTTAGAGCAGGACGAAATAAACAAGAAGACAGAATGTTAAAACAAACAGCAGTAGCTAATTAATTTCAAGCTTCCGATTCCACTAATATTTATAAGAAACTTAAAAAACAGGTGCTCTCAAAAATACTAATGACAACATCGTGACTAAGGACAACGAAATATGTTGCCAAGACGTACAGCGGCCATGTAGCCTATCACGAAAAGTTGATCAATGCTTTCGTAAAACGAACGTATAGATAGGCTACGAAACAATGAACACTATGAACTCACGTCTTCGGCATAAAAATGGTTGCTAATAGGACAAGTTTCTTAGTTCATAATTATAAAAGGATAACTTCTCTGACGGTGATCAATATTGCGTTGGCCAAAAGGGCCATGAGTTTGAAACACGTTTTGCGGAGCAAACATATTCCCCGTATAAGACAGCTTTCGTTGTGCACCTTACTACAGAAAAACCTTCTGTGCGAGATATTAACAATAGTATGGAAATGATGCGCACCGCACCCACGGGAAGGCTGCTCGATATACTGGAAGAAATGGAAATTTGTAGTGAAAAGCAAAATTATCGTGAACTAATCAATGAGCAGCGCGCAGCAGTCAGAACTACCATTTTAATATTTTCGATGAGCTACTTAAATGGTGCATATTTAGTGTTTTAATATCGCTAATGTGCCGATAAACAGGAAAATCACCTTCAATGCGTCCTACAGAGAAGACTGCCAACCCGCACTCGCAGTCCTCCTTATGGCGCATTGCGCTCTTCCTTCGACGGCGGCCTTGCTAAGCTCGCCTGCATGGAGGTGGTGACTAAGCCTCGGTGGACAACAGTGTTTTTATTAGACTCAGGCATGTCCTTATTAGTCTTTATTTATTGAAAATATAAGAATTACATTTCTTGGCGTATCCATTACTTTAACAGCTACCATTGTAATGTTGATGCATTAATTTGATCTGAAAGCGGTGCTGATATTCAAGACAATAAAAGCGGGTTAAAAGCTGTGGGCTATCTGGGGAAGTTAACCTTGCATTACTGAGCAACTGTTTCACCAGGTATCCAGTCTAGCTTGCCAATTCCCAGCCAGACTAACATTAATTATAATCTTTTAGTAGTCATCTTACAATAACCGGTGATATATATATATATATATATATATATATATATATATATATATATATAAAGACAATTTAAATAAAAAGAAATAAATCAGTTTATATTTGGACATTTATTTTAACATTGATGATTGTTCCGTTAAAATTTCTGCATATTAAACTTGATTCATAACTAAACTGGTGCCTTATTTAGGATTGTGAAAATGTGAGTTTGTAATCTTACGGAACACGTCAAATATGGAGCCAAGATTGGGAGACTGCATACAACACTGCATTCATAAAATAACACACGAAGAACGTTGAAACATATGCAAGAGGAAATTAACCACAACCAACCGATTCAATTTTCATCCAAAGAAGTTACGTTCGTAGCGCAATCCTGTCTGTCATGAAATTATCACACACTGGTATACTAAATTCATACTAACTCTCTGTGAAATCTTCCCAAAAAGAATAGCTGAGGGCTACTTTGATGATTACACTACATGCTTCACGTGGTCAACTTGGTTTACACAAAGAGTGTAACTCCACAATAATTTTGATAGTTAAAATAAATTACATCGAAACACAAATTACAAAAGAAAAATCTCAAACTGGTTACTATCGTCTTACTTTTAACCTGATGGATCAAACAATTGTATAAGCACGTGGTACTGGTCTCACAAAGTACACCCCACGTGAGTTGAATATAAAGAAAAGTTGCTATATTGAAAAATATTGTCAAGAGGAGACGTTATAATCTCACCCACATTCGCATTTAAGATTGATGATCTTAGTTGGAGTTACGGATCATCCACATGTGGTTCCACTTTACTCACAAAGTAGTGACAAAGCAACTACTGGAAGATATTCTGAACTTCACATTCGAATTACACTGCGTTGCAGTTTAAGATAACATTAGATATTTTAGATCTAAACCTGAAATAAAGGTGATTAAATTTTCAGTTAGGCTGAACTTAAGAAATCTATTTTCCTATGGACTTAGCAGAGACGCGCTTAGCCGGAGATCTTACCAATTTAGACGCTCGCCGCGGACCGACTGCCATGGGCCCCTACCAAGGGTGCTTACAGATACGAAATGGAAGTGACCAGAGAGGCAGCTTCCTATACCAACATGACAAGGGACGGACAGGACCACATTAAGAATAGAAACCTCTTTGTTTTTAGAAAGCATAGCTACCTGTTCCGACATTGGTCCTACTGTTCTCTAGCAGACAGGCTTGTCTGCTACCATCAAGCGTGCAACTAGAAATACATTTGCTCATTCATCCCTTCACACTGAAGGGAAGGGGGATGACAGCATCTTACCATATACAGTATATAAAAGAAAGCGGATGTAGGTTCTGTATGAGACTGTGTGACATTAATTACATATAAACTGTGTTTTAAAGTGTAGTAGTGTGACAGATCGTTCTTGATTACGTGTAAAAGTAACACGTTCCACTGCTCAGTCTCCTCCCAGATAGTCAGAAACACCGCAGTAAATTTAGAAGTGGAATGTATGCCGTAAATGACAACATTTTTAAAAAATTAACATGAATGGAATCCAACAGAGACATTTCACCATCTGATATTTAAGTTCTGGTTGTATGTAATCTTGACTAAGTGTTTGTGAATTTTATATTTAGAGAATAGAATTTATAGATAAGGACATAAAAATAGATTCAGTAACAAGAAACGTCTGCTAAACGTACAAGAGAACTTCGAAATTCAAAAAGCAATAATAGAGAAGAAACACATAATGAATGACCAGACAAACATCAGACGCCAGACGTCATTTAAACTAATAAGACACGTTGTAGAGAAAAGAACAACCCCACTAGTAACCACAAAATAATATCACAAACCAGGGAATACCCACACACTAGATTAAGCACCATTATACCATAGTAAACCAATAATTTATACGCTTAGTAGATAAGACATGTTATGCATCTGGTATTTGTTCTTTCGGCGAAGACGGCAACTTCTCCCTTCAGCAGGCTCGAACTCTTATGGGACTCGGCGAAATGCTGCAAGTAATGAGAGTAATGAGCAAGGGTCACTACATAAGAAGTGTGTGGGTAAGGCAAGAATTTGGGCTGACGTGAGGCTTGGGTAGTGTTTGCAGGGTAGTGTTTGCAGTTCCGATGACCACTGTGTCTGGATGGATTAGTGGTTTGCCAGCACTGTAGCTCAGCGTGTTCAGTCAGAGGACTGTTCGCCCTCTGTAATAATAAAATAAAAAGGTTAAAGGAATCAATGATCACCTTGAACGGATGTCCTGTGATGTCTGCCCAGACCAAACGCAACGAAATACACCGAAAAGAAAAGAAAAAAGTGTTGAGAGCATCTCCCAATAAGCAGGAGACCTGAATTGGAATCCTGTCCAGCACAAATTTTCAGCTTTCCCCGTTGATTTAAATCAGTTCCCACTCGCAGCCAATGTCTGTAATTCCTTTGTGTCTTACGGCGTGTTAGCTCCCTTCACAAACACACACACACACACACACACAGAGAGAGAGAGAGAGAGAGAGAGAGAGAGAGAGAAAGACGGTAGTGACCAAGTTAAAAAAATATAATTTCTTACAGACACACACACTAATTGGAAAATATAAACATTCACACACACAGAGAAATAGCAGACGCTTCCACCATTATAAAAAAGAAACAAAGGACGAATGCATCCTGCAATATCAAAACGAAACACAGACAGTGGCTAGATGTCAGTGGTTCTTCACAACACAAGAGCGTGAACATGCTTGGTATCAGTAAAAGTGCTATATGCTAAAATCTAACACATGTAATCCAGAGAACACGAAGAATGACATAGACAACAAAATAAACTGTGAGTAACCTTAGGAAGTAATTCTGTTTAGTGTAGGTAAATTAGAGCATGCGAACTCTTCATGATCCTAGCAGACAAAATTGTAAGAGAAAAAGTTAGTGTTTCAGTGACCACTTAAGACGCTTAAGAATAAAATTATAATTATATTAATACCTCCAGCTGCTGATCGTGTAAGACGTCGTGGTCTCCTGACCTTCATTGCTTACATATTCCGCCCTCACAATCATATTCCGCACATCAAGACGCTTCATTCGAACCCAAACTCGATAAGATAAAGTCAATGTTGTATGAATTCATGTAAACAATATGCAAATAACTAATAAATCACAAGTGCGCACCGTGGTTGAAATACTCGAGGCTGGCGTACACACATACATTCCAGACACGACGGTCACAGGAGCTTTTAGTTCGAGAGAGGCAACCGCACGCCAGGAGGCCAGTCCCAACCCATCCACGTCGGCTGGTAGACGCGCGTGGAGCAGACAGCGTTCGCCCGAGGGAAAGGAGGAACGACCCCGTGTCCAGCTTAAAAGGAAATTCCGCTACATTGTGTGGGAGCGGCCAGCCTACGCATTCTTTACACATAGCATGCAGTTTCAGAGATTTTCACAGGGAGACAACAAACGCCAAACGCCGACACTACAGATTTCCAGATTGGTCGCCTTAAACGTTTGGCGTGGAGAGGCGCCGTTCCGTTGTCGCTGTTGGAGCGAGGAACACGTCCCTCCTCAGTACTTCACTGGGAGAGCACCTCTGTCGAGAGCGAATCGAAGTGCGACTCTCTGTATTGAGTCCTTGCGATTAAGCGTTGTTCACTGTGTTGGCCGACACACTTATTGAGCGGTGTGAACGGACAGAGTTATAGTTAAACGCCCGCGAGCGAATTTTTGAGTGGCATCGCGGTGGACTGGTTATCTGACCAGTGTACCACGCCAATAGTTAGACTAGGGGCGAATAGGAATCCTTAACTTCATCAAGGTGTTGGGAGAGTTTGATTGGCGAAGGTCAATCCAGATAGAACGAGAGTTATCTTATTTGTCAGCAGCGAGCGGCGCAGACAGCAGTCTTCGCAGCTTATGGTTTTGTGCGCTACAGCTATTGTGAGCCCCATATTTCCTGCACAACAGTACACTTCACTGCATTTCACACGCGACAGCCTCGACCGTACCTAGCAACATTCTAATTATTCAAATTGAGTAGGCGCGCCTCTCAGCCATTCTGCCAAGTCAACAACAATCTTAAACTTTGTATAGAAATTTCATTAGCGAATCCTATCCTTCAGAGGTAACTTCACATTCGGAAAAGAACCAGGATATAACTAGTTCAATTCATAACTAGAAGTGCCATTGTGATTTCTCAGAATTTTTGCAAAATAAATAATAATTTTCGTTAGTTTCATGTTTTTCTTACACCAACTAGCACTACTCCAGTACCCAAGTATCCCACTAGTTACGTAAGAAATTTTGTGAATTTTTGTGTCATTTCCTTACAGCGGACGACTCCAGAAGATATTTATTGCTGAAAGTTTTTCAGGCATTTCTCTTTAGAACGTTAGGAGCGTCTGTCTGACTTCTGTAGTAGTGTGGGGGTGGAAATTGCATCTTGCAGGAGCCACAGGGTAAAGGGTACATCTCAGATTAATCCGTTGCACAGAATAACAGAATCTCAGATCAACCCCACGCTCACAACGGGCGATGATATATATCAACGGGGACAGGTGAAAATGTGTGCCCCGACTGGGACGCGAACCCGGGATCTCCTGCTTACATGGCAGACGCTCTATCCATCTTTTTCTTTCTATTTTGTTCGATATACTTCGTTTCGTTCGGTCTGGGCGGACGTCACAAGACATCCGTTCATGTTGATCGTTGATGCCTTGACTCAGTTTTTTTTATTACAGGCAGCATGCAGCTCTCTGAACGAACACGCTGAGCTACAGTGCCAGCGACCCGAAAACTCTCGTTACTCGTGGAAGACATTCTTACCAAATCCTGTAAGAGTTCGGGGAATATGTGTGCATCCGCACAGAAGAAGGAGGTCATGGCCGGTATTGCCAGAACTATATACTTATATGTATATAGTGTCTGACACCATATTCATATTAGCTTTCGAATAAAGCGAAATACGTCAGGTCTTAACAAAACTTTCATTACAGTTGCAAAAGACGGTATTTTACCTATGCAGCTAGTATATCTGCATCTGCGGAAAAAAGAAGGTGAAAAACAAAAAAGAGCACGCGTTTATATTTATACTCGTATTACAAAATTAATGTACGTTTTTGTACTTGGGTTAACAATTTGTTGTGATGGTAACAGTACTTCTACTTTTTTAAATTTTTTCCTCTCTCCCAAAACCGTAACTTTGTGTCCTCGTGCGCCACTCGTCAGCTATAACTGGCAACCACTCTTGTCGAGGAGAAGTACGTGCAGCGATCAATCACCTACTTCTTTATACGTTAACGGGCATGCTCTGACCAACCTTTCAATATTTAAAAGTTCCGGATAAAAAAAAATGGTTCAAATGGCTCCGAGCACTATGGGACTTAACTTCTGAGGTCATCAGTCCCCTAGAACTTAGACCTACTTAAACGTAACTAACCTAAGGGCATCACACACATCCATGCCCGAGGCAGGATTCGAACCTGCGACCGTAGCGACCATAGCGGCCAATTCCGGATGGTGACGATGTTGTTGTAGTTACCTGTATACTTGGGAACCAACTACAGCGTAAGCAAGGGGTATTTTCTTAGCCTTTCTTCATGTTGTATGTAAAATTTGTGTGTAAAAATAAGAATGTACCATTAAAATTTATGACAAACTAATCTCTGGCCTGGTGACTACAACAGTATTGCTTAATGCACAGCATCCAAATATCAGGTTGTGAAACAAATGTAAATAATAGAAACTTCGAATTCGTAAAACATTTTAAAAACTTGTGACCTTGGGAAAACAGACGTTTGACTGCACGAGAGAGAAGTAGATTGGCGGCCGTGTGACAGATAACGGTTTGTGTCCCTCACTCGGCGGCGTCCATTCATATCGCGATTTTGCTCGCATCACGACAGGCGGTGCAATTTCGCAGAGCAATGAAGCCGATCGCTACTGCGGTATCGAACTGGCGGCTGTCATTACGCCCATTCTCGATGCGGATCGGCTGCAAGATAAAACGGCACCGCCTCCATTTTCTGTAGGCATTAACCATGTCGACGCTTTGCCGCAATCTTCGTTGCGAATTTCCCGTCACCTAGTAGAGGGCTCATTTTATATTTTTTTCCTTTTTCCCAACTACGAGAAGCATTCAGCCATTGCAAAGCTTTTTCACAAAAATAAATGTGTACGGAATAGCGTGATATCCGTCGTATAATGGTCAGTACTGGATAGCCTGTACAGAACACCGCTACCTTTGTTGCATTTCTGCACTTGCACGATATTCGCTGCTCAGTCTTCACGTATCCCAGTTTAGCACGATTCGACACATCGAGTACATTAACAGACTCATGCCCTAACTTCCATATTTCTCTGAGTCAAATAAAGCTCTGCTCATTGCTGTATCCATCTTTTTAGCAAATGGTTTCAGTCCTGCCCCAATCAAACACGGTGTTTTCAGACAGATGCTGACAAGGGAACCTCCCCATCGCACCCCCCTCAGATTTAGTTATAAGTTGGCACAGTGGATAGGCCTTGATAAACTGAACACAGATCAATTGAGAAAACAGGAAGAAGTTGTGTGGAACTGTGAAAAAATAAGCAAAATATACAAACTGAGTAGTCCATGGGCCACATAGGCAACATCATGGACGAAGTGTGCTTAGAAGCGCCGTGGTCCCGTGGTAGCGTGAGCAGCTGCTGAACGAAAGATCTTTGATTCAAGTCTTCCCTCGAGTGAGAATTTTACTTTCTTTATTTTTGCATAGTTATTATCTGTCCGTTCGTTCATTGACATCTCTGTTCACTGTAATAAGTTTAGTGTCTGTGTTTTGCGACCGCACTGCAAAACCGTGCGATTAGTAGACGAAAGGACGTGCCTCTTCAATGGGAACAGAAAACATTTGATCGTAAGGTCATAGGTCAACCGATTCCTCCACAGGAAAACACATCTGATATATTCTATACGACACTGGTGACGGCATGTGCGTCACATGACAGGAATATGTTGTCGACCCACCTAACTTGTACACTTGGCGAATGGGTAAAAAGATTCTTCTACCTTGCCCGATTTAGGTTTTCTTGTGGACGTGATAATCACTCCCAAAAAAGTGATGAAAACATAAGAGTTTGTCACATAAACTGAAAAAAAAATTAAAATTTACAGTTGTTGGAAGATTGGAACCTAGGACCTTTCATTCCGCAGCTGCTCACGTTACCACGAGCCCACGGCGCTCCTGCGTGCCTATCGTCTTTATTGTTGGTTATCTTCCCTTGAACTACTCAGTTTGTATATTTTCTCTATTTTTTCACAGTTCTACACAACTTCTTCCTGTTTTCTCAATTGATCTGTGTTCAGTTTTTCAAGGCCTATCCACTGTGCCAACTTATAACTAAATCTGAGGGGGGTGCGATGGGGAGGTTCTCTTGTGAGTATAAACGTACAAGTATCACAAAAGCAGCTGTTTTCGTAGATGATCGGGTAATGCATAGTATCCTGATGTTATGTGGCGTGAATGTGATATATTCTTGGCAGGTTTCAGGAGGTATGTTGCAACAGAAGTCTGTGCACAGATCACATAGTTCCTGTAAAATACGGACCGGAAGGTAGTGGGCGCTAATTTTACGCCCGATAGCGTCCCACATGTGTTCCACCGAGTTCAGATCATCAACGTGAGTGCAGTGTCAATCATCTTGCCGGAAAACGCCGTGGCAATCACGCAAGCCATTACACATCAAGATATGCAGGTAGCCCACAGTAAAGTTCACGTGGCGTATGGTGTGGTGGTGCCTTCGACTGCTACCACATATCCCACAGAAGTTCAGGTGAATGCCCTATCGCTCAGCAGTGCCCCTACCACCCTTCGTCCGCAGCGAGTGGTATGTTCAGAGCTGCCATTTGTCTGGATGGGGGCGCTGGACACGACCATGTACCCAGTGTAACAAGAAGACTCATAATTCCGACCAAGAGACTTGGTCCAATGTCAGTGTCCACTGCAATCACAATTGGCAATGTGTTTGAGTCAACACGGAACATACTGGATCGTCTGCTGCAGGGTCCAATATTTAGTAGTGTGCACTGGACGGTGTGCTGTGAAGCACTCGTACTTCCATCAGCGTTGTGTTGTCGTCAGATCTGCCACAGAGTGCTGCCTATCCTGGTTTTCAGAATGACCAGTCCTCTGACCACAGTGTTCTGTGACGTCTTGTCGCCTACCTGCAGTTTCATCGTCCTTCAACCATTTTCCACAGATAGTTACACAGCAACACACGAACAGCTGAACAGAGTCTCCGTTTGCAAGACGTTCTTTACCAGGCTTCAGTTCATAAAAATCTTTCCTTTATCAAAGTCAGTCAATTTCCCCACTTGCGGCCCATATCGTCGCTGGAATGATTCCTCATTCGTTTCTGCTCCGTTTATATGTTTATCTTACTGCGTCATATGCTAGTAAAATTCAATATCACGGTGGATAGTGGTCATAAGTGGTAGGGCAACAGGTCTATGAGGATGTTTTGTTAGTATGGGTTGCCTACATCAGGGGCAAGCATACATTCAGGGGCAAACCTGTTGTTCTCTTTTGACTGACAGGTCCCTGACCTATAGTTCCGGTAAGTCGATTATGAACCCCTGGGGATAATCTGCCCTTTTGACTGACAGGTTGTTAATATATTATTTGGTTAAGTGTTTTTTCCAAAAAACCATCACCCATGCTCCTCCCTCTCCTCCTCTCCCTCCCCCTCCCTCTTGTCCTTTCTCATCCCTCTGTGAAATCCCCTCACCAATTCTGATATCAGTTTGGTTGACTAGTTAATTAAATCGATCAGTTAGTTAACCCTCCCCTCTGGGAATCCCCAGCCCTCCCCTTCACCTTCCCCATCTGGAAACTGGCGAGAAAAAGACTCAGTCGAAAGACCATTTGGTGGGAAATCGATAGAAGTGTATGGAATATAGTTTATTTATTTAATTAAAGAATTTGTCAGGAAATCGATTGTAGGGTATGGAATACTGTCTAAACAATTTAGACACTGTGTGGAATGTTGTTTATTTAAACAATTTTTGTGATACGAGATGGTGTTTGGAATATAATCTATTTATTTAGTTAAAGAATTTGTCAGGAAACTGACAGCAGTGCATGGAATACTGTTTATTTAACCAATTTACAGGGTACAAGTTGGTGTATGGAATATAGTTCATTTAAAGAATTTGTCAGGGAATCGATTGCAGTATGAAATAATGAAACAATTGCGGCGCCTTTTTTATTTCGATCGCCCATGGGAACGCTGAGCAAGCGTAGTTTATATTTGCTGCCACATCAAGGATGTTAAGACTCTTACTTTCTATTTTCCTCACTTTTCGAAACACACTGTTGCGTAAACACAGACTGAAAATCAGAACAATCACATATCTAAAAGTTCATGACATATTTCGCAACTCGCCGCCAGTTTCTGCTAGTGGACAAGTTACTAGAATCTCAGTGGCAAACTATTTTTTACAGATCGAAAACATACAGCAGTCATATTGCCCTGACAGTTACACGCTGCAAAAGGGGTCTATAGATGATGAATGGAATTAAGTGCGGTATAGCAGCCACCATTTGGGATCTCACGTGCAAGTGTCTATCGTCAGGGCACTGCCACAAAGGTCAAAACCACGCAATGCCCTAATGACATGCCGTGTCACTAAATACCATCGCTCACGGACTGCATATCAGCCTCCTCTCACCTCGTGTCCCTCAAACAATGCAAGTGGCGGTATTCTGTTGATCGGGAAATTCCAACTCGCGTCCTGTCTCTTCTATCTCAACAGGCCACTCCCTGTTTGTGTGAACCAACGTCCCGAAACATGCCTCTGCTGTGTTGCTGCCGCCGAAAGTGAAGGGTGCATCCGACGTTGGAGGTACTGCTGATGCCGACAGCGAAAACCTCTGTGTCGTACCATAGCAGTAGCCTCAGAATGCAGTGCTCGTATTGGCTAGTGCTGGAGACAAAAGGGGAGCTGACGCAATTTCGATATCAAAAAAGAGTGAAATAAGCCATTTGAACTACTGTATGAAATCAATTGTTTAACAATTTACAGGAGTCAAATAGATCGCGTAAAACACTCACCTAGACCTTACTATTATCCTTCTTCGAAAAAGAGTATCACACACAAACATAATGAAAAGCAAGAAATGAAACTCCCACAACAAGTGGATCCGAGGTCTTTGACACCACAAACACCCTCCTCCACTGCAATGTGTATTAAACATATCTGACGAAAAAAACTGTTACCGATCACATCCACTAGCGATCGCAATACGCGTGACGTTCGCCTTCTACAGGGTAGAGCCCGTCCGCACCGTCTGGGAGAGACACCGACACCTGCACAGGGCATGCCTGTGTGTAGCGACTGCATGCATGCAAGCATGCAGTACAAGTATCTGAATCAATAAATTGATCAATCTGGAATTCGATATCGCGATTGGGCTTTTAAAAGAATTTCTAACTTGGTTCTCTCTGCTACATTCCAAACGCGGCGAAAGAATGGGAAGGAAGGTTCTATTGTGTGATACAATAGAGACAACAGCTAATACCACTGCAAGACAGAGTCAACTGCAATGTATTGAGATGCACTAAACATGACACACTTAAACCACGAACTACTCCGCAGCAGTAGATGTCATGGCCAGATGTCGGAGATCGCTGAAACACTTGTACCTTTCGCGAGCTCACGTCCCGAGGTCCACATGCAGCGTGCCAGTCCTCTCATTCGCCACCAACGGCAACGTCCAGAGGTGGACGGAAACCACCGCAGCGATCGCAACAGCAGTCGTGGACGCACGTGTGTGCCAGAGTGCACCACATCCAGCTGTGGATGGTATCTGGGGATGATTGGAGTGGTAGGAATTCGGATGTTATCAATACGTCAATTTTTATTTTTTAGTCGTCGCCGTTTTCTTGTATTTACTGAGAATACGGGACAAGTTTCGAACAATATACATTGTCAGGTGTCAGGCAAATCCCACACCTTCCATGGAAACCCTGACATGATAGCAAATCCGGCAATATGTCACATAGCTCCGAATAAATCCTGATATTAAATTAACCAAAGTAATACGATCAATGAGTGAGCAAATGGAATACCACAGACTAACACAAGAAAGTTTAAATGCATGTCATACCTTCCCACCGTGAAACAGACGCAGTTCCGAGGGGAGAAACGAGAACAGAAACCGAGAGCAGAGCCGTGTAGGCTAGAGGGCCCTATGATAATAGCGGCCGACCGCCAAGAGGTCCATCCCCCAGCCCATGTTTAAAGATAGAGCCCTCCAGAAGAACAGTATAGATCTTACGATAACACTTAAAGGGGCCACACCAGCTGCAAGTTTCAGCATGAGACTATACGTATCTATGTTACGTAGCAAACATTAAAAACATTGCCCCACCACAAAAAGTATAATGTTTCTCATTGGATAGACAGAATTTTTGTAGGCGGAGCTTAAGGTTAACATTGAGATGCTGATTGGTCAGTTGAAAACACAGCCAGATACCTTTTTCTTAAACCAACTTCGGTAAACAGTAGTAAGGATATGTTCGAGGGAGTTGCTACCGAGATGGCAAGATGTGAGGAGCTGCGCCGCCAACCACCCCTGACCCTGCCTAACCACCGACAAGGAAATGAACGCAAGCGATGCTGGATAAGAGCGCATAAGGCTTCACTCACAGCTGCAGAAGTCTCATCTGTTACGTCCCCTTTTTACGTAATACTAGTGTCGATCATCAATTAAACTTCATGGTATTCACATTTGCTACTTGAAGTTAAAATCTGAAACGTGATGATTTTTCTGTTATATAATTACTGAGAAGCCACATTAGCCACTGTAATTTATGACAAATAAGTAATTAAAGATAATTAAGGGTCACTGTAGACCACTTTTGATGGTTTTCTCTTTTATGAAACTTAATTTAAACCTAGATTATAGATGTGATATGGCATAGGTCATCTTTCGATCCATTATAGAACTTGGAAACCAATTCAGGGAATATTCGTTCACAGTTTTGTTGAACGCAGTTGGTTTTTATCATCCTGTATTAAAATATTTCCTTTTAAAATCGCGCTAGGCAGAAGCACAAGAAAATTCATGACCGCGATTTTATTTATTTGTCGCTGTATAAGCTAAATTTCAACATGGGCATTACGAAACAAAATGTTAATAGTGTGAATAATGCGAGCTTCACTTGAGCACTACGAACAGCAGTTACTACGCTTAAGCGAATGGACTGTGACTGTCATGACGAGAACACAACTGATTTGCACGTTAATGAGTTGCACGGACTAATGTATTGTGAACTTATTATCTTGTGTATAACTTAATGAACAGCTGCGCCGACGAAAACATTAACTGTCGTCGTGGCGGGCTTTAAACTATTATGTGTACCACTGTTTTTGGCCAGATCTGTGTCTTCGTGATCATGATAGCTAAATGTGGACGTACTGTAACTTTGCGATGGGCGAATAAAAGTGCACTGAATACTGTTTTAAAGCCATGTTCGGGACGCTAGACCCAGAAGCCTTTGAGTAAAGAATGTGCACATACGAATGTGGATTTATACAGCTGGCCTTTGACCGAAGGAATAATGCGTATGATGATATTGCCACCTAGAGAATCGTATTCCAAGCAAGAGCACAAATCTGTTGTAATTTCATGGCTGATGGAGCTACAGTAATTACGCCGCCACCATCGCCGAGCTGCTGCTGAAATTACAACGCATCGTCTGCAAAAAGGTAAGTTGCAACACCAAGCGCCACCGCCCCCTTGTGATAAACTTTTCTCCATATTTCCTTATTTGCTTTCATTAGAAACAAATTTAGAAAAAAATGATGCCAGACGATCATTTATTTTTTTGTGACCGCGGAAGTGTTTGTGGCTTTGCGTTCTCCAGAATGTCAGTCTGGTTTCTTTTACATTTTCGGACTTTGAGTATGGCTGCTGCATTCATTCCATTGCCTATTATCATTTCGTGACATCCTAAGTTTCCAATCCAATTCACATGGTTGACCTTGCAGTCCAGTGTTTGAATACATTGACTCTGTTTCCACTACCTGACCTCAGTCTCCGAATATTACTTGCACACCAGCTGTGCAATCTAATTATTGCTGAGAAAATACGCTGGATGAGCATCTGAAGGCACCGAACAGCTGCTATGGTCGGGATAACAGAGCGGCAGTGACTTTGGGGTGGTGGTTTTTACCAGGAGAATGACTAATTGACAAACAGTGGACAGAACACAAAGTAGCCTGCTCAGAGATATAGTCATAAAGCTGCAGTACTTGAAGACGCAGAGACAAAAGCCACCGGCCGTCAATCAACATCCATGTGACCATCGCCAACAAATTTAGAACCAACTCATAGTGTTGACACCATATAAATCACCTCTATCCTCGTGAAGTACCAGTTCTATCATATGGTGCTAGTGATTGATTTCCACACCCCTTCCATGGCTAATTACTAGTTTGTGTCTAGAGTTGTTTATATTGATTTTTATACGCAAATGAATAAATTTATTTCTTGTTAATTTCTATCCGCATCATTCTGGTGCCCAACCTGGGTCATGATACAGCAACAGTAGCGTGTATTGAATAATTTTGGTGTCATTTCATATCACGTGGATCCCCACCATTTTTACTACATTTTGGGATCCAGAATGCGACTCTTTCGTTCCATTTGTATACTCCATTACAACATTTTGGTGCCAATATAAGGTCACTTCATTCCATTTGCATGCCCCATTACTGCATTTTCGGATTCTATCAATGGTCTATGTCATTTGATTTAATTATTACTGCTGTATTAAACTTCTCATTGTATCCCAGACGAAGTCTACGGGTGACAGATCGGAGCAATGTACAGGCCTATCATGGAGACGTACATTCCTCAAGGCATTTATGGTGTGATCTGCAGTGTGATGTCTTGCATTATCCTGTTGGAATACGCCATTTTGGATCCATGTCATTAAGAGTATGACCACAGAGTTTGATGCTTCGCAAAATATCACATACTGTCGTTAAAGAAAATTCGCAGTCGTCGATTGTAAAATAGATCTTTTCGTCCCTGTTGATTGCATTAATTTTTTTAAATGATCGGATTGGTTCAAAGCAATTGTCCTCATATCTGTAGACAGCAGTAAAATAACGAATCAACGAGTGCTTTACGGAATACATAATGTTGTCATACCATACCATTACCAAACGTCAAATGAATCAACTCATAATGCATATTTTAACATTTATGACGAGTTACTGAAGTGATGATTGCTGCACATGGATGACCAAGGCTATAGGGGAGAGAAACTGTGCATGGAACATCTCTAAGGCTAGGCGCAAATTGAGATGCGTATTGCAAGTGTGGGGCGACGCAGCGCAACGCGCATATTTGTAACTTTGAAGATTCAAATGGGACCGCGCAAACTGCGACGCGACGCGACTGGGACGCGACACGCGCCTGCGCCAGGTCGCGCGGCGTTGTGGTTGTGGCGTAGTTCCTCGCGCCGCGCGTCGCGCGAGCCTCGCTAGCACTGTGGGAAATTTGAGGTGGGGAGCGGAAAAGTAGCTGGCCATATTCTCACATCGGAACGGCGCATATGAGCATTGGTAGTACTGAAACTTCCTGGCAGATTAAAGCTGTGTGCTCGACCGAGACTCGAACTCGAAGTAGTTCTAAGTTCTAGGGGACTGATGACCTTAGAAGCTAAGTCCCATAGTGCTCAGCACCATTTGAACCATTTGTATAGTTTCGAGTCTCGGTCGGGCACACAGTTTTAATCTCCCAGGAAGTTTCATATCAGCGCACACTCCGCTGCAGAGTGAAAATCTCATTCTGGATTGGTAGTATTGCCCATACGATAAATTTTGCCTTACTGTGTACTAAATTTTATTGTCTTTGGGTAGTGTTTCGTTTTTCGCCATTTAAACGCTCCAGCTTTCTTCGTTAGTACATCATACTTTTGTTATTTATATCTGTATAGTTTTTCGGGGTGGCCGAACAGTTCTACAGTCTGGAACCGCGGGACCGCTATGGTCGCAGGTTCGACTCCTGCCTCGGGCATGGATGTTTGTGATGTCCTTAGCTTAGTTAGGTTTAAGTAGTTCTACGTTCTAGGGGACTGATGACCTTAGAAGCTAAGTCCCATAGTGCTCAGCACCATTTGAACCATTTGTATAGTTTTGTTTTGTTTTGTTTTTCTTCTGTCAAGAAAAATGCACACTTCAGTAACTGGTGAGCCATTGGCCGCTGGAATTGTATCATATGCCTCCGCTATGTTATCAGATCGCAAGAAGGGACAGAGGGTAGTGAATAAGGAAGCGAGGAATATTATAAAATCATGAGATTAAGAAGAAAGCCAGGAAAGTAAAACAAGATTATCATCTCACTGCCTAGTATGCCGGCGTATCTTTACGATGTTTCAAAAATTTAGAAAGGGGTAATCTCCACAGGTGTATTCCTTTTGTGTTCCTGGTAAAAAGCATCCAAGATCTGAAGTATAGAAGTCTCACTATGATTACTTGGATGTGGATGTGATAATGTAGTACGACACACTGTACTACACGCATGTGAACATCACATTTCCACTGCAAGCTAGAAACAGTCGAAAAACAGTCACAAATAATAATGTTTTAATTGGTTCGCCGTGATGAGAAAAAGCATTTCAATTGTTGCATGCACATATCACCATTAACAAACTAATTATACAACAGGCTACACAAATGAAGAAAATGATCGGTATTATTACGAAAATAGAAATATCCTAAAAGAGTGTCATGATTAGATGTATTTACTTTGTTGAAATGTATTGCTGACAAAGGCATATCTACTTTCATGGCAATGTTTTCCGAACTCCAGCTCACGACGCACAGATGGTTAGCTTGTGCATTCCTGTCGCGCGCATTATCCTCTGTTGCTGACAATACACTGACCATTGTGTTGTGCGACAGATAAATTGTATATTTTTCTCAATAACAACTATTTTATTCTCGATCACACATTGTCAGTTTGGCAAGCCGTAGCTGAGTAACCAGTGTCTGGCATGTGACCATCATTCCGCTTGAAGGTCGCTCGTCATTATTTTAATATTGCCCAGATCAAGAGAAGGAATAAAATCCTTTGGTAAGTTTCCATTACATTCGCTCAGTGTTAAAAATACGATGGGTTACGGGTATTCCACCAAAATTCCAACAGAATTGACAATCTATTTTTGCGTGAGTTGTTAACCTTTTCTCATTCGAAGAAGCATCACCGTTTGTGAGTAATGGCCACATTTCTCTTGGTGACTGGTTTAAATGTACTTCCTTTGTCTCAGCGTAATTTGCCAAACTCATCTCACAGCAGCTATTGCGACAGAATTCCGAAACGGAGTGCCTCATTAAAAAAGTAATTGGCAATCACAGAGCTCAATAGCTTACGAAAAACCTCTTAGTGCGGTTTGCAGTGACATGAAAGAAGAAATTTCATGTTTATTTTCATACCGGGAAGCTCTTGTTTCGATAGCTGTCGATAACTCTTAAAAGATTAGTCACTGGAGAGAAATAAATAAAAAGGGAAGTACAAGTACTGATATATCGCCATAGATAAGAAAGTTCCGTGTGTTTAAGAATTGGCAAAACACTCTCCTCCTTGTGTGCTATCATTCGCCAAACTTTCGTTTCGATGTCTCGAGCGGTTTAGGAGATATGAGAGATGTTGCGAGTATATCATTCTGGCGGGCGTGAGATCGGAAGTGAGCGCGCTACATAGGATCCATTTCCTCCCAAGTCTAAACAAAAATTCTACATGTTAGCTAAATTTCATACGCACCAAACGCAAAATCATAGCGACCCCCAATTTTCGTTGCAAACTTTTTGAGTTTTGCGTAGTGTCTTACTGAAATGTGTACATCACAATAAGAATGGTCATTAGCTAGATGATGGGCACTTTGCCACGAAGCTGACATATAATGCTACAAGTAAGGCAAAAGTTTGTGTAAAATCGTTTGAAACAGATAATAGGTTGCGTGCACTTCGGTTCTGTCGGCGCAGAGCGTCGCCAGTCGGCGCGTGCGTTGTACGGTGTACGCGTCGCAATATGCGCTGCACCCGCGCGACTCGTGCGGCACGTGCGTGTCGCGCTGTAGTGTCGTGTCACGTCACACGTGCTATACGCGTCTCAATTTGCTCCTAGCCTTAACACGTGTACTGCGCCTGAAATGGGTGGCAAGGCGGTGGTCAGCAAACGACTAGTCGGCTCGTGGCACAAAATTAAAAAAAAAAAAAAAAAAAACATTCTGCGAGGACGGAAGTCGTGACGTCTTTCAACATTGGGAAACCAAAAATTTCAATTGAGCTTCTCCAGGAACAATATTTTCGCTAAACAAACAATAATTACTATTAATTCAGTGTGAGTGCCTGTATTTTATTCAAAAGTGAGGAATGTACCAAACGCCGCTACTTGTCAGTAGCAGTGCGGGCTATGTTAATTAAAGTTGATGAGACCAAAGCATTATCTGATGCTGTGACACCATGTAAAGTTTCTTCATAGGTGGACAGGTCACTCTTATAACTGGTATAATCACGTTTGTGCTCGTACATTTGATGTTTGATGATTGTATGGTATGATCACATTATGCCTTACGTAAAGCATTTGTGGATTAGGTATGTTACTGTTATTTACAGATCTGAGTATGATTCATGTTGTATTAATTTTCAAGAATTAATGCAATCGAAATGCACAGTAAAATATCGGATTTACCACTTTTGGCACGCACTGAAATGCATGCAGTCTCCCTATAGATTTTACCAAATAAATCCAGTTGTCGTATCCATTTGCGGCCCACAACATTATTCCGTGAGATTGAGAGGTATCATCTCGAGAATCACTGCTTCTTGCGACCTTTCGGCAAGTCATCTACTAACATGTTGACGTCGGTCTGACGGTTACAAACATAGGCGAGAATAATCGGAGAACATTATACACTCCTGGAAATGGAAAAAAGAACACATTGACACCGGTGTGTCAGACCTACCATACTTGCTCCGGACACTGCGACAGGGCTGTACAAGCAATGATCACACGCACGGCACAGCGGACACACCAGGAACCGCGGTGTTGGCCGTCGAATGGCGCTAGCTGCGCAGCATTTGTGCACCGCCGCCGTCAGTGTCAGCCAGTTTGCCGTGGCATACGGAGCTCCATCGCAGTCTTTAACACTGGTAGCATGCCGCGACAGCGTGGACGTGAACCGTATGTGCAGTTGACGGACTTTGAGCGAGGGCGTATAGTGGGCATGCGGGAGGCCGGGTGGACGTACCGCCGAATTGCTCAACACGTGGGGCGTGAGGTCTCCACAGTACATCGATGTTGTCGCCAGTGGTCGGCGGAAGGTGCACGTGCCCGTCGACCTGGGACCGGACCGCAGCGACGCACCGATGCACGCCAAGACCGTAGGATCCTACGCAGTGCCGTAGGGGACCGCACCGCCACTTCCCAGCAAATTAGGGACACTGTTGCTCCTGGGGTATCGGCGAGGACCATTCGCAACCGTCTCCATGAAGCTGGGCTACGGTCCCGCACACCGTTAGGCCGTCTTCCGCTCACGCCCCAACATCGTGCAGCCCGCCTCCAGTGGTGTCGCGACAGGCGTGAATGGAGGGACGAATGGAGACGTGTCGTCTTCAGCGATGAGAGTCGCTTCTGCCTTGGTGCCAATGATGGTCGTATGCGTGTTTGGCGCCGTGCAGGTGAGCGCCACAATCAGGACTGCATACGACCGAGGCACACAGGGCCAACACCCGGCATCATGGTGTGGGGAGCGATCTCCTACACTGGCCGTACACCACTGGTGATCGTCGAGAGGACACTGAATAGTGCACGGTACATCCAAACCGTCATCGAACCCATCGTTCTACCATTCCTAGACCGGCAAGGGAACTTGCTGTTCCAACAGGACAATGCACGCCCGCATGTATCCCGTGCCACCCAACGTGCTCTAGAAGGTGTAAGTCAACTACCCTGGCCAGCAAGATCTCCGGATCTGTCCCCCATTGAGCATGTTTGGCACTGGATGAAGCCGTTCCACAGGACTACATCCATCATCTCTGCGATCGTCTCCATGGGAGAATAGCAGCCTGCATTGCTGCGAAAGGTGGATATACACTGTACTAGTGCCGACATTGTGCATGCTCTGTTGCCTGTGTCTATGTGCCTGTGGTTCTGTCAGTGTGATCATGTGATGTATCTGACCCCAGGAATGTGTCAATAAAGTTTCCCCTTCCTGGGACAATGAATTCACGGTGTTCTTATTTCAATTTCCAGGAGTGTAGAATGCCACTAAGTGTCTCAGCTGACTCTCGCTCTATACCAGACAAGAATTTATGGCTTATGGCTTATGGTTTGGTGTCAGCGGCATACAACACTTAGCAACTCGAGATCTCAACACACCCATCTGTTCTCGACTGTTCGTGGTGACTGCCTGTAACCTCTGTCGGATTTCAGCTGTTGTCAGTTGAGCCAGTCGCAGAATCCTTCCATCTTCTCGTGCTGGAACTGCGTTACCCTTCTCCCCACATTTTAGTTCTGACTCTATAGCGTCATCTTTCGTTTTCCAGTCATTGCACTACATAAAACTGCGCACGCAATCACTCTGTATAAAATTCCTCTGAAATCAGAAAGACTTTGCGCGTGCCATGCTCTGGGAATACTGTATTGCGACTAACACGCAAAAAGTTGCAGGAAACTTAGACATACCCAACAGCCACCATATGCTAATGATCATTTTTTAATTGTAAGAAGATCTTACTTCTGTGCTGAAAATGTAGAACTAAGGTAACACAAGAATAAAATTTTAACGAACATGTCCTACAGGCACGGAAATACTGGAGTAAGAGTTTGGCGGCGTTACATCAAGATGTTCATAGCGTACCACTTCCTGTTTTCGTCAGTATTATACGCACAAGCCATCTGTTAATATGCTACGACGTTTATAGGCTCCGAGTACAGTACTGCAAAATCTGCAGGTTTTATTAGGCTCACTTTTCAAAGTCAGAACTCAGCTAGTGTTCCATTACCATAACTGTTTGCGAATTGGCATGTACGTTATCAGTGGTAAAAGGGACCTCTCTTCAATAACATGTGTTATTTGTGGAAAAGCAATGTATATTAATGGGTGTCTAATAGTCGGTTTCAGCAAAGAAATATCAGTGAGATGGGTACCGACAATTCGATCACTCTGAAAGTCTGTAGAAGAATGGAATGTTAATTGCCCAGTACGTAGCGTGCAGAGGTTCTACAATATTTCTCATATCTAGCTCCTAGCGTTGCTAACTATAAGCAAGTGCTTCACCAATGATGACTTTGGCGCCGTACATGTCTTCTGGGCAAAAGAAAGTTCAGTGAAAGAAGAAATTGATGTGAGTCCGTCCTGGAATTTAACTCATGAAAATGGTTCAGACGGCCCTAAACACTATGTGACTTAACATCTGAGGTCATCAGTCCCCTAGACTTTGAACTCCTTAAACCTAACTAACCTAAGGACAACACACACATCCATGCCCGAGGCAGGATTCGAACCTGCGACCGTAGCAGCAGCGCGATTCCGGACTGAAGCGCCTAGAACCGCTCGGCCACAGCGGCCGGATGAACTCTTGAATTAGGATTTAGTCTCCTACGTGGTCTGCCATGAAGTTCCTCTGATGTTGTTCCTAACAGCCTGCAGAGCTATTGTGCTTTAAATAGGTAAAGTGTGGATTCTGAAAGAACTGCGGGTAGCTATCATTCATAAATCATAGTCACTATGAATTTACAGTAAATAAGCACTGTGAATATTGCAGAAATACTTCCATTGGACCTGTGGCTGTATTCGAAGGCATCATGATAGATGTTGCTGGATGTATTCCATTTTCTGACTTCATCTACAGATTTTATCGTCTACAGCTTCCTCTGGTACGATGGAAGTTATTCGATGGTGTCTTAACAGATGTCCTAACACCATGTCCCCTCCTCTTGTCAGTGTTTTCCTTATATTTGTTTCCCAGACGATGCTACGCAGATCCTCGTCATTCCTTACCTTATCAGACAACCTAATTTTCAACATTCTTCTGTAGCAATACATCTCAAATGTTTCGATTCTCTTCTGTTCCAGTTTCCCCACAGTCCATGTTTCACTACCATGCAAACACATGCTCTCAGTAATGTCTTCCTCAAATACGTTTGATACTAATAAACTTCTCTTGGCCAGGAGTTCCCTTTTCGTCAATGCTAGTCTGCTTTTTATATCCTCCTTGCTCCGTCCGTAATGCCTAGGTAGCACAATTCCTTAACTTCCTCTACTTCGTGATCCACAATCCCGATGTTAAGTTTTCCGCTTTTCTCATTTCTGCTACTTCTCATTACTTTCGTCTTCCTTCGATTTACTGTCAGTCCATATTATGTACTCATTAGACTGTTCATTCCATTCAGAAGATCATGAAATTCTTCTTCACTTTCACTTAGGATAGCAATGTCATCCCCAAATTGTATCATTGATATCCTTTCAATTCGAATTTTAATTCCACTCCTGAACCTTTCTTTGATTTCCATCATTGCTTCTTCGAAGCACAGATTGAACAGTATCGGGGAAAGACTACATCCGTGCCTTACAGCCTTTTTAATCCGAGCGCTTCATTCTTGGTCGTCCACTCTTATTAGTTCCTCTTGGCTCTTGTACATATCGTACATTATTCGTCTTTCCCTATTGATTACCCTAATTTTTTCAGCATTTCGAACATCCTACGCCATTTGACATCTTCGAACACTTTCTCTAGGTCGACAAATTCTATGAACGTGTCTTGATTTTTCTTCAGTCTTGCTTCCATCAGTAGTCGCAACGTCACAGCTGCCTTCTTGTGCCTTTACCTTTCCTAAAGCCAAACAGAGCCTCAATTTTCTTTTTCAGTATTCTATATATGATTCGTGTCAGCAATTTGGATACATGGGCTGTTAAGCTGATTGTGTGCTAATTCTCGCACTTGTCGACTCTTGTAATCTTGGGAAATGTGTGAATTCTTGGGAAATGTGTGAATTTTGCTTTTCCGAAAGTCTAATGTATATCGCCAGTCTCTTACGTTCTACACACGAACGTAAAAAATCGTTTTGTTCCCACTTCCCCAAATGATTTTAGAAATTCTTATGGAATGTTGTCTATCCATTCTGCCTTATTTGAATTTAAGTCCTCCAAAACTGATGAGGAGAGAAACATTCCATAGTAACTTTGTAAAAGTATTTATATTTCTTCACAAAGAAATTGTTATTTTCTGTGCACAGCCACTGACTTTTTTGTGTATACGTTACTTATGCGCGCGTTTTTGATGTATGTTCCTCTTAAAAACAGAATAATTAACATTACAAAACCTGATATCAATACCAATTCCCTATCTCTTCCCTATCGACCCCCGTTTTTTGTTCCATCACGTCATCAGATAAGTCCTACCCCTCACAAAGTCCCTCAATGTACTCTTTCCACCTCCCGCTGTCTCCTGTGTATTTAACAGTGCAGTTCTCTTTGCCGCCTTAATGTTACCGCCCTTGGTTTTAATCTCACCGAATCTTGTTTTGACTTTTCTACATACTGAGTGAGTCCCTCCGACAACAACTTTTTTCCGATTTCTTCGTATTTTCCATGTTGACATTTCGCCATAATTCCCCTGTACTTGTTTCATTCCTAAGTGATCTGTATTTCTGAATTTCCCGGAAGTTTTTTTTTGTTGTATTTCCTCCTTTCGTCGATCAACTGAAGTATTTCTTTTGTTACCCACGGTTTCTTCGCGGTTCTTTCTTTGTACCTATGTTTCTGTCCTCCAACTTTTGTAATTGCTCTTTTTGAGATGTCCATTCCTCTTCAACTGAACTGCCCACTGAGCTAATCATCATCACAGTATCTACATTCTACAGTCTCAGGGAACATCAAGCGTATCTCTTCATTCCTTAGTACTTCCGTATCCCATTTCTTTGTGCATTGATTCTTCCTGACCAGTCTCTTTAAACTTCAGCCTGTTCTTCATCATTACTAATTGTGATCTCAGTCTTTATCTGCCTCTAGGTATACCTTACAATCCAATCCAATATCTATCGCACACCAACTCTGCGCCCACACAACACCGACCCATAATACGCTGGAACTCCGTAGACAATAGCTGCTACATACCTGCGGAAACCTGTCAAGGATTTGTCAAATGTATACGACGCAAAACGGCTGCTGTTACGCTTGTCGCGATTTACGAGCTGCTCATGCTCTCTGCGACCGTGTCCGTGTAAACAGTCTCCTAGTACGATTATGTAGCTCTATGGACTAGTACTCGAGAAAACATTGTAATGTGTGAGTCTTACTGATAACTACCTCAGCGCCTGCTGCTTTGTTCGCGGAGACTGTTTGGTCTCTACAGATTCCTTTTTTTTTCTTTACTCAAATTTTTACGTTCACAAATTGCAACACATTATAAACTTTTCACGCAAATTATAGCTACAGAATATTGAGCTTTTCCGAATGTACTGACTAAAAACCGATTCTGGTAGCTCGAATCTAAGGTTCTTGTTAATCATGCCTCTTGCGTCGTTGTAGTGATGTTTACATAGAAACTTCCATCCCCCTAACACATATTTCTTTACATCTAACGGAGAAGGAACGAAATGCTTTCTTAAAATTTGTCATCCCACATCTCACCTCTTAGAGGTTAAATTAACGAAAACAGTAAAACACAAATTATGTTACATTATGTTATTTCTAACAGAGAAACTAAATAAAAAATTTCATATATTTAGCTTTGAAAATGATTTCATAGTAAAATAATTTCATAAACTTTTCATCCCATATTTCACGTCCTTACGGGGTTGAATTCTCAAAAACACTGATTTGCGTAATTTTTTAGTTCTCACAGGAAAGTGAAATACTAGTTTTCATAGATGTAGCTTTAAGATGATTTAGTAATTCTTTAATAATGATTTATTTCCAAAAAAAATGATCTATCGTCTACTATTTTGCCCCATTAGTTGCTGAATTTCCTAAAAAAAAATGGCTCTGAGTACTAGGGGATTTAACTTCTGAGGTCATCAGTCCCCTAGAAGTTAGAACTACTTAAACCTAAATAACCTAAGGACATCACACACATCCATGCCCGAGGCAGGATTCGAGCGTGCGACCGTAGCGGTCGCGCGGTTCCGGACTGAATTTCCTAAAACTCGCATTTATTTTATTTCTTACTGTGAAACTAATACCAGTTTTCGTAGTTCTAGCTTCAAAATTGCCTTAATAGTGACATATTTTCAAATAGCCTTTCATCCCCTACCTTACCCCACATAGCTGTGGAATTTCGAACAGTGTCTTCTTAAATGATGCCTACAGTATAAGTTTTTATCCTCAGCGGTTTGGGCTGGGCGATGATGAGTCAGTCAATCAGGACACTACAGAAGAAGCAGTGTACGATGAAATGAAATGTCTTGTGACGAGGGCCTCCCGTCGGGTAGACCGTTCGCCTGGTGCAAGTCTTTCGATTTGACGCCACTTCGGCGACTTGCGCGTCGATGGGGATGAAATGATGATGATTAGGACAACACAACATCCAGTCCCTGAGCGGAGAAAATCTCCCACCCAGCCGGGAATCGAACCCGGGTCCTTTGGATTGACAGTCTGTCGCGCTGACCACTCAGCTACCAGGGGCGGACAGTGTCCGATTATGGCAAGGTATACCACAAAGTACATGGAGTAATATTACTAGAGTCCAATTCTTTCCACGCGACACTAGGAAAACAGTGTCTGACCGCATGGCATACAGCGTGTGCGAAAGCAAGTATAGCCCTCACGATACCTCGGTGATTCCGTACTCCTGCGGACCCCCAGCAGGTGCCATGGGGGCTCGCACAGACAACGACGCGGCACTACGTGCGCGGGTGGTCCCCGGCGGCCATCGACTTGCAGATGTCGCCGGCGGTCGGCGGCCACATTCGTCTCTAGCAGACCACACACCACACCACAGCACAGCTCACCAGCACTCTGCCGACCGGCTGGCCTCCAAGTGACTCGTCGCTTAATCGCTTGTGGGGACTCGTTCGTCAAAGGATGCCGCGAAAAAGCGAGTCAGTCGCGTTCTGCAGTACATCACAGGTAAATCTTGTAAATGGCCGCGACGATCATGACAGTTTGCAAGTCCTGCGAAGTATGGTTTCGGAGTACCGTGATCACATTATTGTGAAGATCCTGTATCACTGAGATAGGAATCGAAATTAATGCACGCGCAGCAGTTCTGTTTTACCTACGTTGTAGCGGTATAAACGAAGACACTAATGACGTCTATTCGTCAGCTGTATTTGCGCACTATGATCCCTCAATAGAAATACAGACAAAGCATTTCCCTCGCTGCTCTCCATCCACTAGCAGGGAAAACAAAGTTGCATGACATTGCACCAAATACGGTTAATCACTTGAAAGAAACACATCACGGTGGGAAAAGTCAAAGAACATGAGCTCTTCAAAAGTTTGGACTTAAACGATTTAATTAATTTTAAGACACGTGGCTGCCATGAATATTTATAAAGGGTAGACGGAAACGTCTTCTCCATACGGATACACCATTAATAAGGATAAATGACATTACCTTTACTAAACGGTCTCTTAATGCTGTTAATAGGACGAGATCATGGACAAAAAAATGGTTCAAATGGCTCTGAGCACTATGGGACTTAACTTCTGAGGTCATCAGGCCCCTAGAACTTAGAACTACTTAAACCTAACTAACCTAAGGACATCACACACATCCATGCCCGAGGCAGGATTCGAACCTGCGACCGTAGCGGTCGCGCGGTTCCAGACTGTAACGCCTAGAACCGCTCGGCCACCCCGGCCGGCATCATGGACACGGAATTGCTGTTACAGTCATGGCTTACATCAGGTGTGCCGCAGAAATGGAAGACAGTGTGGAACAAGGATAACAGGAATAATTCGCACAAACTTTCAGGAACAGCCACGCTAGAATTCTATGGGTACTGAGCTAATTACTATACCAACTGGAGCTGGAGCAGGGTGAACACTAACATGTAATCGACCCGATACTTTCTTCACTTTTTGTCAATCTCTTCTTGTATTCGTTGCTTACTATGATGACAAGAATCAATTTTGTGATAAAATTTAAAATAATTTTTTTAATGCTTTTGAGGCTCAAAGGATTAACACGCACGGCTATTCGAGCGGGTTAGCGACAGAACTCAGTGATGACAAGATTATTGTAGTGTCATTGACGACAAGTGGTAAAACAGAAGTTAAGAACTGTTGAAGATGTTTCCATTTAACAAAGGCGATAACAACATGATCAGCAGCCAAAGGAGTAACTACGACTAAATACTCATCTCCGTGATGAGAATGGGCAAGAAAACTTCTATCCCACAGCAGTGGGGTTCAGATTTCCATGCTGTCATCCAGGTACTGATTTTTTTTGTGACTTCCCTTAATTGCCTGAAGTGAATGCCACTAAATGTCCATGGGCTTTCTTCCTGTCTCTCGTCCAACTCTAATGTGTGCTCTGTGCGTAATGCTCTCCCTATACATGGTCTTTAAACCATCATCTTCCTCTTCATTTCCGTGGAAAGGAAAATTTGCACGACTACTCGCTCGAATTCGAAAGCACTGTACGGGGCAGTTTTGTAAGGGTGGAAGATGGTGAGGCCATACACAGATATAGTTTTTCGTGGTTTTTCTAACTAGTTTAGGGTCATGTCCAGTTTCTTCCTTTTGAAAACAACACGGCCTCTTTCCTTCTCGTGTCCGTGCATGTAATCCGTCTCTGTGACGAAGATGATAAAACAATGGTACAAATTTTAAATGTTGTTTTAGGAAATTGCTTCATTAGTGTAAATCAGATCACAAATACTGCTTGTGACCGTTAATTATATAGGAAACTGCAAAACGGGCATGAGGAACTCAAGTCATTAGAAAACTGTTACGAAAAGCAGGAAGGCCTCAAAATGATCACGACTTGGTACGACGTCTAAGAGCTAGTCTACAGCGGGCAAACGTGATGTACGACAATAGACGAAGAGACACGATCCCTTGTGACTCTACGATTGATCAGCCACAGTCACCAAGTATGTGGGCCTATCTCTAGATTTTAAGGTGGAACGTAAAACACAAATATATCCATGTAGAAGGCAAAGATAAGATTGATGTTCAACCAAAGAATATTAAGGAACTATACTTCACCCACTTAGAAAGTTATAACCTTATTTTAACGAATCCTCGCTTATTGCTACTAGGTAAGGGGCTCTTATCAAGTTGATTTAAAGAAAATATTGGTGCAGTGAAGGGCAGAGTGCTTCGTGACGGGTTTATCAGCGCAACAGCTTCAAACAAATTGTCGAATTCTGATCGGGGATACTACGAGAAAGAAACTGTGCATTGTTGGATGCCTATTACCACGTTCCAAACCACACATTCAAACACATGCGTTTCAAAAAACACTTTGTTTTCTATAACTTATATATCTCGCAACGACATCGTGGCTAAAATTAGAGAAATCCATGCTGTACCATCTACGGATGGGAGTGTTAAGAAATACACATGAAGACTTATTGGACGTCAAGTATGGATTCTTACTACTCGCTGTCATTGCAACTGTGCGTGCACTTCTCTTGTACATTTGTTGCTGAGCTCAGATAATACAGATGTAGTACTGCTCATATTTATTGGCCTGCTTTACGTCCAGGTCAGGAACTTGTAACGCGATGTCTTTCATGCTAAATACATTTTACAGCTCTTCTGTTTTGTGGGGCCTATAAATTTATTTGCGATTTCTGTGCAAAAACGACAGCTAGAAGACGACTGCTGCGTCTGAGAAGAAAAAGTCTCAGATTTTGCGTCGATTATAGTTCTGATATAAAGGCCTTCTCACAGCGAGAGCTTCGCAGATATGATCAAAAAGAAGAGATAACTAGATAAGAAAGAAAACAAGTGCGATACTCCTGTGATACGCAGAACATTTCTTCCGTTGTGTTTAAAGTATGCGCACATTAAGCCGTTAGGCGGCAAAAAACAAAACGAAAAACACACTAATAAGAAGAAAGGTAATTGCAACGAATGGAAGGATAACGAAGATGTAGAGGAAAAAAAATTCCGACGGGGGAAGAAAGTTTTGAAGTAAAGGAGAGTTATCAGAAAATGGAAACTAAGAGAAGAGCAAAAGTTCCGCGTATTTCGCCCCACGGAGGTAGAAAACACGCGGGCAGGAAGGAAGGTACGTGGGAGGATTTGAATTACCAACTTGAGAGAAACTTTTGAATATCAGATGGACGTGTAGAGGGAAAAATGGATGCACCTTGTTCACGTTTACAGCAAAGAGAAGAAACCATCCTATAGCGGAATTAGAATAAAGACGGTTAATTAAACTTACAAGAAAGACGATGTGGGACTTACCGAATAAAAAAAAATGATCTGTTAATCTAATGTACTGGACGCAATGAAACAAGTTTTTTATCGCGCAGAAAGCACTAGCTACAGCAAAGAGCAGTAACACAGTCTTGGACAAACAGTTTACGATGTCCTTATATGCCATTCATAGGGACTTACCGAATAAAAAAAATGGTCTGTTAATCTAATGTACTGGATGCAATGAAACAAGTTTTTTATCGCGCAGAAAACACTAGCTACAGCAAAGAGCAGTAACACAGTCTTGGACAAACAGTTTACGATGTCCTTATTTGCCATTCATAATAGTTAATAAGGTATTTTTCGTTCAGTATTCGTAATGTCTTGCGGTCATTCCACACAAAAAAAATGTATAAAATAGCAAACATTTTCCTAGAATAGTCTATTCTCTATGTCATTCGGATCATATCTTTTGCGGCAGCCTGCCATACTTCAGATTCCTATCCACCAAGACCTGGCCTGTGTCGAAATTTATGCAAATACATTGAGAGCAAATCGTATCGTAATTGCAGACATTGCGACATCATGGGTATATTTAAACTGATAGTGTCTAGCACGAAATGGTTCCTCAAGACCGGTAAACCATCTTCCGACAAGAGTTCCATAGACGAAAAACGTTTTTTGTTTCTTTGTGAACTGCTCCAAAAGCACCATTGCATATCATCTCACAAGCGCCCATCTTACCACTCCGACAGTGTATGGACAGTCACTTACTAATAGAATTTGTCCTAACACTATTCTCTGGCGAACCATACAACACGAATGGGCATCCTGATGGATGTAATGCATCACTGAACAGACTTTCTGCAGATTGCTGCCGCTCATGCAGTGCATCAAGGCATGCAGGTGCTCATCTCGGGAACATTTACTTCGCTGTAACAGTTCTGCACCAAATTTTCGCTGTAGGCTCGAGTTCATATATGCCGTTCACTTACAAAACTTTGAGGCTTATAAGTGTATTATGTTTTAATAAACAACTATTTTACTAGCAGCTGTACATCTTGCAGGGACCTCTTAAAAATTGGCACTTATGTTTACAATATTTCTCTTTTTTCACAAAAATGGCAGAGATGTTGTTAAGCTAGGGAAAAAACAGCGTCTGTAAAGACTTAAAGGATTTAGCATCTGTACAGGAAGGAACCATATATTGCACTACACATATGTTCAACACCCTGTCAAAACATATTAAATCTGTTGTTGGCATTACAGTGCAGTTTAAGAGTGAAGAAGGAGGAATACGTCTGTATAGATCACCTCTGAACCACTTTCGTTTAGGCATTGCCTTTGCACTGTTTGCCTCTACGGTTGATAAACATCAATAATCAGGCAATAACTTAAAAGGGTGAGTACAAAAATACGCCTGAAAATAAATCTGGTACAATAATAAATCCCAAAATAAAATTGTGCAAACAAATAATGCAGCCACAGAACCGATTGACGAGTTTTTGTTTACTTGTGTGCAAAACTCAAAGAAGAAAGTAACGTTAGAGTGATGTGTCACTGACAAGTAACATTCTCGATGAAATTTGGACCATACACAGAAAAACTGCTACAGTACAGTGCAGTCTAGTCCAATCCAGTCCAGTCCAGAAGGTAAGTGAAAGAAATACGCAATGAGACGAACAGAAATGACAGTTTTATTCAAAAATAATATTTACACTGAAGTGCTCTTGGAGCTACAGGTTATTTGGCAGTGTACTGCCCTGCACGTTCCCCCGACGTAAGTCTCACCCAGCACGCGAGGGATGCAATGGGGAGCATTGGGGAGACGAACTGCAGAATGTCCACGTGCACCAACTACGATCAAGCTGTTTTCAATCGCTTTGTAGAGGAATGGAATGCCCTACCACAAAACTCATGTGCACCCCATTAAGAAACATGTCTCCCCTTTTGTCATGTTCCGGGGACCACCATGCAACGTGGTGACTGTCGTGCAGTTACCATCTTTGGATAAAACTCGTCGCGTATTTGTTTCATCTACCTTCCATATGTGCCGTAGCAGTTGTTTCCATATACGGCCCTAGTTTCACCTAGCTGTGTTACTTGGTAGTGAGACATCTTGCGAAAGTTACTTTTGTCCTTATCTTTTGCACAGCTGTGTATATTCACATCACAAAGTGGTACTTCCTCCCCCTACCTACCCCCCCCCCCCCCTCCCCCGTCCCTTGGCACACCCTCTATCTGAGGGATAGTTCGGCCTCACCCTGTATATACGATAGTGATGTGCACGGTTCGGTCTCACACAACGTGTACAATAATGTTGTGCAGTTAAGAATCTCACTTAGTTTTGGAGGCCATGAAGGAAGTTCCATTCACTCTACTGAAGCATGATTTGGTTCCTGCATGTAGTCTCGTGTGCCCGAGGGAATAAAAATTTACCATAAAATGTTATGCACGCAGGATTAGCTCCACATGTGACAGGTTGTCTATGGTGGTTTGGGGTTCCCCGATTCCCCACCAGAACTGCTAATATGACGTCTTGATTCCGAGTTCTAGGAAATAAAATTGCTGACTATTAGCTCAAAGTTCGATCTGAAGTGGCTCATGAAGGCAATTCTACGATGATTACTTGGATGCAGCCTAACGAGTATAGCCTCTCTGCATGAATTGGGGAAATTGTAAACAAAAAAAGGGAAAGTAAACATCTACGTGCTGTTTACAAAATGCTGAAAAAGTCGCTTGGGAGAAAGTCATGGGATGGATGCAAGATGACTTTATTATTCCAATGTTACGGATTCCCGACATTTACATCATCAGATATCATGAAACATCATGTTTTACATAGCTCACATAGTTACAATAGCAACATATTGCAGTAGTAACGATCGGACGGAGTGTCCTTCGTGACTTCATGTTGCAGCCATGTCATTGTAATGAACCATGCCTGGTCTCTGGACGATGTTGTGAGAGACAATTAGTGCAGCATGAAGTACCCTTATGGAGAAGGAGTAGTTGTATATCATCGTTAGTTCAGTAAACTTTTCGTTCCTTGTTTACATTGGTGTAGCTCTCACAGAAAATAATGCTGTGGGAAAAACTAATAGACGTCATAGTTCACGGTAAGATCTGCGTTGACATACGAGTTGTCATGGAAAACTCTTCCGCCACACAAATTTTGGATCTAATATTATTTGCTGATTGTAAATAATGATAACCTCGACGACTTATTAGCATAATTGAAGGGGTCGTTGGACGAAAGTACTGATCCTGCATTTAATGCGGATCTTGTGTTTGGGAGTCAGCACTTGCTGGTAACAAGAGTTTCATACGTACCGATAGAATATACTCCTTGCATTATTAATTCGTTCGTCTTACTGTACTCATGTTCTCGTCTTTGAATTTAGCAGACCAAATAAGATTCCATCCCTCAAAATACTTTTTTGTAGGTTAGCACTTCCTTCCGCCAATCCTGTCAATTGTCCTTTTCCTTGCTTATTGCTCTCATTACCAAATGCAATTTCGATGTGATTTTTTCCTCACAAAACTCCGGTAAACATAATTTAAAAAATCCAACAGAAGTAATTTAATTTCTTCGATAAATTACCAGTCATTTACTGAACAGTAGTAAATGAATATACGTTTATAGCTCAGCAATATTGTGCTTACTTTTTGGACAACATCAGTATTTCATCTGATTATTAGTTATAATATTCTTTCTTTAAATTTGTTGATCATTTTTGCTGCGATTAAGACGTGACGATGAGATAACGTGCGGTCACAAATAGAAGGGATCGTCTGTTTTACTATTTAAGGTTCCAACAACAATCTGTAACAACGATAAGACTGTCATCGAATTAAACAGCACTGTGATTTTGTGCTCATCTGTTAGCAAAGGTTAATTGAGTGAAATTGTTTATTTTAAAGTTACGTAGCTTAAACTGAATTCTTGGGAGACAAATTAAGGGATGCTGTGTTAAAAAAGTTAATTAGGAGAAGCAACTTTGTTGAAGTAGAGTGGATTAATTATACGAGTATTCGTTGAAAACTCGGGATGATTGTGAAACTGGCGGCGTGAAATGGAATGGCGAAATCCGATTACTTCACATTTCATAACTTAATCGACGAAAGACTTATTGCGGAAGTGGCCTACTTTCGGCAAAAACATTCTCTCGTTAGTGTGTCACGTGCCACACTGGCAACTAATACATAACACTGTTTTAACGGGTGTGGTTTGGGTAGGCCATAGTATTTATGTAAAAGGGACGCTATTATTAATGAAATAGGTGATTCGTCGTAGTTGCTAAGGCGTATAAAAAGTGGTGAAGCTTCGCGTTATTGTCAAGAATCCATTAGCATATACCGCTGAAATACAAAACTTTATTGCTGCAGTGGCCTTCATTCATTGTTGCTAGCTATTTCCGGTTAGGTAGAGCTCATCCAGATTTAAATTCCTGGCACTAAATTGTTTAAAAGGCGACCGGTGTATTTGCTCATGGTAGCAGCACGTATTAACATTATTTTTGCCGCTCAGAGGCATAAAAATGTCAATATGACACATACAAAATTTATTAATAAGTCAATGTTTAGTCCGTTACATGCAATATAATTCGTCATATGTCGTGGGCAGATTGCTGTTGGCGTTATTTCATCACGTGCAGTCTGAACTTTAGGTGTGTAGTCTCAATATCACGCAGACTTGTCCATCTGCTTTTTCAGAGGGACCCAGTGGAATATGAAACACAAACAGCAAATTTTTATCCTGGATTACGAGTAATTCCTCGGAGGTGCGATATGCCTCTATGTGATCCACTTAGACTAAAACTGCATAATGCACTTGACAAGGTTGACTTAATGTTCTGCAAACGTAATTACTCGATTACAGAGTCCATCATAGAAGCAATCCTCGCATTTGCAGTATAGGTGCTACGCTTTCAGGGGAATTACAAATTACATAAATCAAGTAACACGAACAGCATCATTCTATTTGCAAGAACCGCACAATATTTTTCAATCGATTTTGAAGACGACCTCTGTCGAATGAGTGACGAGCTACGGTTGAAGTCGTGCAGGAAAATGTTTCCGTTTTGGTCTATTACTCAGCGTCTTCTTTCGCCGCTAGCTATTCGACTTTATTAAACAAAAAACAATACAACGAATAGGTTGCACATATTCATTTCCGCTGTACAAAGATGGCTTAACATTTGTATTTAGGCGTAAAAGTATTTCGGACGATAGCCTTAGCACACTACCAGGACTACAATTATTTTTACTGTACTTGTGACAACGTTTTTCGTAAATACGTTGTTCGCTTGATAGGCTTCTTTTGTCGCGTAGCCTTTTTTAAAAGTAATGTTTCATTTCAACAAACGCAATAATTTCAGTTCCCACAAACCTTCTGCTGATGGTATTTATGACGCTAGAATGCATAGGCATTCTTACGACCAGTAGCTGCTGAGAAAAGCATGAAATACCTATCGTGTGGAACTCAATATTTTTGTGGTTATGTCTGACACCGTTGCAAGCTAGTGCAGGATCGTTTCCGCTACGTTCTAAAGCGTACACGTTACACAAAAAGTTCGTTGTGACATAGTAACGAATATTTCGTTGGTAAAAATTTCGTAAACTTAACTTGTATATCACACATGGAAAGTTGGTAGTCTCTTGTAGAAAACATCAGGGCGACGGCTAAATGATTCGATTATCGGGCTACACGTTGGTTGAATTCCATGGTCATTGTTCAGTGAATGATTGTTGATGGCGAACAAGCTTTTATCGTGCTGTGACTCTGAGATTATTTGTGGTAGTGCTGGAAAGATGAAACGTGATAGACGTAATGAAATAAGAAGCCATAAACTCCTTCGCCAGGTTCCCACCTATTCGCGATTTATAGGAAAGTAATCCGCCTGTTGTGATTTGTGTGTGTGTGTGTGTGTGTGTGTGTGTGTGTGCGTGTGAAGCATTGACACGCAAAATTACTTGAATTATTTTTTTATGTAATCAGATACTCGAATTATTTATATGCATCTATATATATTTCCATTTTTTGCTGCTTCAATTTTATTGCTGTTTCTGATAAAAACTTCCGTGGAGTGATGTCTTATACGCATTACCACCAACAATGAAAGATCGTTAGTTCATAGCTGTGACTGGCGTAAGTATTTATACATTTTTTAAAAATTGCTTTATAAATTTTATTTTATTTCAATAAAACAGCCATTTGTTCAGCGCAGCAGGGAACTTGAAACACAAGACTCAGAAGAAGACTGTAAGTCATTGTAGCTCTGCGACCATTTTGTCAGCAAATTCGAGAGAATAACCAGAGTTAATATTACTTTATTACAAGACAGTATTCTAGTGAGCTATAAATTTCAATAAAAAATGACGATAGATTCTGCAACATGTGGACTATGTACGGAATTAAGTGGATTTTATTCCCCTAGTTAATACCAGAATCCCGCCGTTATCTTAAGCTAGTTCTAACTTAAATTGTGCCCGCTGTCAGTGGTCTTACGTAAATAGCTCTCAAACAAATTTTCTTAATGCGCTTCAGACGTTAATGGTACCTAGGTCTGATACTAACTTCAATGCATAAGGACTTGTGGGACACTTAGCTCAGAGGCAGGCAGTTTGAAACGTGGTGGTGAAAGAAATTTTCATTTTTACAGTCTATTAAGATCAAAGTTAGGCTTGGTGGTGACTAGAGTGTACATCAATGACGTGGATTAATTCCGAAACTGTACGCAATGTCATACAGCTTAACACAATGTTGATGGTGGTCTGTCTAACTACGTGGGCATTCAGTCACGTTACTTCTTGCTAGAGTAGCGTGGAGAGCTGCATCAAACCAGTCTCAGAACTGAAGACCACAACAACAACAACTTCTTCGCTATCTTTGGCCAGCAGCAGCTAAATGTCAACAACTGCTTTCGCTCTCTACCTCCATACATACTCATTAGCATGCCACAAATACAACTCGATTGCCGCAGTAACAGCTTTGCGGTTACAGTGGCTGCGGGGTTTTAACAGGCTTAAAAGGCACACCACTCACCTTAATTACATTAATAATTAAATCTAAGGCGTTACAATTAAACTTTTGCTTCCTGCTTGATTATTACGGTGTATTAATTTCTTGCATTGTTTTATACCTTTTGTCCAAGATTTTACTCACATGAAGTTCATTCGCCACTGTTAGACTATAAATCTCCTTTCTTATATCCACCAATAGCTTCTAGCAGTTATATGAACTGATGTTTGCCATAACTTGCTATAGGCATATAAAACATACTATCATCCACCTCCAGTAACGCTTGAGTGATAAGTAATAGATTCGCATTATATTGGAAGAATTTAGCGAGAGTATTTTGCGTGCAAGTTGAGAAAATGAAAGTGCATTAACGTCCTGGATAAAATTCTTTAAGTCTCTGTCCTCAGCCCGCATCTCGTGGTCGTGCGGTAGCGTTCTCGCTTCCCACGCCCGGGTTCACGGGTTCGATTCCCGGCGGGGTCAGGGATTTTCTCTACCTCGTGATGGCTGGGTGTTGTGTGATGTCCTTAGGTTAGTTAGGTTTAAGTAGTTCTAAGTTCTAGGGGACTGATGACCTCAGATGTTAAGTCCCATAGTGCTCAGAGCCATTTGAACCATCTCTGTCCTCTCTCCCAAACGTGGGAGAGAGCGAGTGATACTATGATCTGTCTGTACGATGGGTCAACAAGCTTCACGGTTTCTTTTACAGAGAAGGTCATGTCTGTGACCATTCACAACCACAGAAAATAAATTTAATGTCACGAACAAGTGAGACGTTCATCTCGTTTGCGAAGAATGCACATTAGAAGGTGTAATTTCTTGCCGTGTATTTGAGCTATGTACCAACGAGAATCAAAATCTTCTAGCCATAGGAATATAGTCGACTAACGGTCGCTACTCATTTTCCAGGAAACCCTCGTCAGTGCGTCTAGTAGACGGTTTTGTAAGCTTTATCATTCAGTTGTTAATGAACTCACCTCACATAGTTATAATGTGAAAGCGGCTTAATCAGTAAAGACTGTGCATGGCACACACATTGACTAAATTGCAGTCATCGAGCCTCCTTCATGAAGATGTCACACCCTTCCGAAGATAAAATCGCCACGAGTCATGTTTGCCACAATTTTGCAAGTAGGACGCCTTAGAATGTTACATGTGTCTGTTGTAAGTCTAAATTATGTTGGTTGAAGAATAGCTTCCACTACATCTTGATTTTATCAACTTGTATGCACAAAGGCAACGAATAAGGAAGAAGGAATCTTAAAATATAACGTACCATCGATGATAAGTTTGAGGGCGAAACGTTGTTTTGGGTTTGAAAGGATAAGGAAATAAATGGATACTATTGTTTCTAAAGAAATCACCCAGGCACTCTCCTTATGTGATTTATAGAAATCTGATTAAATCTGACTCTGGGTGTCGAGGTGGTGTTCGAACCCCACTTCTCCAGAATGTGAGAGCAATGTCCTTAAGGGTACGCCACGTTGCTTCGTACGGAATGTGTGTGCTGACAGCAGTTGAAGCCTTAAATGACTTGGTTGAAAATACAGGTTAAAATACTTGTCTAAGACTCTCGGTGGTTAGGGAAATAGGAAGACCACTGAAATAAAAAAAAAGTCAACAATCTGTAGTTATGTAAATAAGTGATAATCACGTGGCTAAGATTAAAATTCGATTTTCCTACAACTATTAAGATCAGGACATGAAACTACTCGTATATAAATAAATGAGAGCTATACAGTGAGGCGATAAAAATCACGAGGTAGCAATAGTTTCGCGTAAATAAGGTATAAAAGAGCACTGCATTGGCAGAGCTGCCATTTGTACTCAGGTAATTCATGTGGAAAGGTTTCCCATGTGATTACGCCCGCACGACGGAAATTAACATACTCTGAACGCGGAATGACAGTTCGTGTCAGAGCCATGGGACATTCCATTTCGGAAATAGTTGAGAAATTAAATATTCCAAGATCCGCAGTGTCAAGAATGTGCCGAGAATATCACATTTCAAGCATCACCTCTCACCACAGGCCACGCAGTGGCCGACGGCCCTCACTTAATGACCGAGAACAGCGCATATTTCCAAAAATGGTTCAAAGGGCTCTCAGCACTATGGGACTTAACTTCTAAGGTCATCAGTCCCCTAGAACTTAGAACTACTTAATCCTAACTAACCTAAGGACATCACACACATCCACGCCCGAGGCAGGATTCGAACCTGCGACCGTAGCGGTCGCACGGTTCCAGACTGACGCTCCTAGAACCGCTCGGCCACAACGGCCGGCAGATTTTAATCACTTTTTGTCAATCATTGTTTTTTGATTCACCTGGATTAGAAGAGGTCTGTCAATACAGCTCTGCCATATGTGTGGTGCTTCATCTATAGACTTCCTGCCGATCTGTCTTCATTCACACGGTGATCTATAGCAGCATATTGAGCTCAGCGTTCAGTTTTGTTGCAGCTGTCATCTTAACACAGGGAACGGAACTCATCAAACCCCTCCTGTCTCCATTCGTTTCTATAGCTTTTCTCTCGCTATTGTTTTCCACAGACGAAGTTTGCCAAATATTATCAATGGCAGACTGATGTACAGTCAGCGAACTGACAAGTCTGCATGCTAACAGACAAGCAACAATGTGTGAAATAATCGCAAAAATCTATGTGGAACGTACGACGAACGTATCTGCTAGGACAGTGCGGCGAAGTTTGGCGTTGATTGGCCTATGGCAGCAGACGACAGACGCCTGTGTCTTTGTTGACAGCACGACATCGCCTGCACCGCATCTCCAAGGCTCGTGCCGTATCGGTTGGACCCTAGGCGACTGGAAAACAGATTAGTCCTGTTTTTAGTTGGTAAGAGCTGATGGTAGGGTTCGAGTGTGGTGCAGACCCCATGCAGCCATTGACCCAAGTTGTTAACAAGGTCCGCAGCCGGCCGGTGTGGCCGTGCGTTTCTAGGCGCTTCAGTCTGGAACCGCGTGACCGCTACGGTCGCAGGTTCGAATCCTGCCTCGGGCATGGATGTGTGTGATGTCCTTAGGTTAGTTAGGTTTAATTAGTTCTAAGTTCTAGGCGACTGATGACCTTAGAAGTTAAGTCGCATAGTGCTCAGAGCCATTTGTTAACAAGGCACTTTGGAAGTTGGTGGTGCTCCATAGTCGCGTGGGCTGGATTTACATGAAATGGACTGGGCCTCCTCGTGCCAGTTAACTGAAAATGGTTATGTTCGGCTACTTGGAGACAGTTTGCAGCTATTCATCGGCTTCATGTCCATCTTGCTGGGCCACAGTTGTTCGCGTTTGGTATGAAGAACGTTTTGAACAATTCGAGCGAATGATTCGGCCACCCAGATCCCCGACACGAATCGTATCGAGCACTTATGTGACATAATCGAAATGTTAGCACGCGCACACAATCTTGCAATTTTCGCAATTATGGACGGTTATAGTGCTCAATATTTCTACAGAGGACTTCCGACGACTTGTTGAGTCCATACGACGCCGAGTTGTTGCACTACGCCGGGTGAAATGAGGTCCGGCCCTATATTAAAAGGTAACCCATAATTTTTGTTTGGTCCGGCCCTATATTAAAAGGTAACCCATAATTTTTGTTTCCTCAGTGCGTACGTTTGTTTGACTGCACTCCCACTAGATACTAGTCGCATATGAACTTAACTCGAAACTGTCTATATCAACGCCTTTGTTAATACCACAATCCATGACGCCTCTGCTTTTTCCATCACCAGACAGCCATCTATCTGGCATGCATAGTATCATTCTTAATCACTACTGCACAATGGATTTCATTAATTACAAAAAAAATGAAGATACGAACAAAGAAGTGAAATATAGTACCATTAGAAAACTATGGCGACATAAAGAAAAAGACACGTAGCCGTCATGAAAACATTTACACATGATGCAAAATGGTTCAAATGGCTCTGAGCACTATGGGATTTATCTTCTGAGGTCATCAGTCCCCTAGAACTTAGAACTACTTAAACATAACTAACCTAAGGACGTCACACACATCCATGCCCGAGGCAGGATTCGAACCTGCGACCGTAGCGGTCGCACGGTTCCAGACTGAAGCGCCTAGAACCGCGTGGCCACACTGGCCTGCACATATCATACACTCTTGACCCTAAGAGAGACAGACTGAACGGACTTAATCAGTCGAACTTCACATTTAATACAAGTCCAGACTTTTGAGTTGACCTCGGTACTGAGCCGCTGTTGGAAGGGAAACATCAGTGCTAGGATAAAGAATTTTTGTTGTATCTTGTATATAATGAATGAAGACACCAGATGGTTGACGTCTCCTTCTTCATTACTTATTTGTATAGTCTAATGGAGATTCCTCCAATCCCATTAGAAGAAGGTGGGTTCAAAATTTTCTGTAATTTAAGAACATCCGCCTAAACGCTTTTATGAACGAAGTGCTTTTATCCCATAAGTAAATGGTGAATATAATGGTAATTTAGGTTTCAGCTGGTTATAAACCACTTCTTTGGAAATATTGGTCCAGTCCCATTGCGTCTGCCAACCGTTCTCGGTTTATCGCTTACTAAGCTCAGCATTCCCTGAAAAGGATGTATATTATTTAGAATTTTACCAACGGTGATTGCTGGTTTGGCTGAACTGTCCAGTGTGTCATTATGAAGGATGCTACTATGCCCAGAATCCACAAAAAAATCAGATACTATTCCTGCTATTGTATTTTTTCTTCAATAATTTATATAACTATAGGCGACACATTTTGGATCCATTTAGGTTTTTGAGCCTTTAGAAAATCGGTTAATGTCACAATACTGCTTCGTATGCAATCTCTGCCATGTTTTACTGGTTCCATACTTGCACTGTCTTCCGCGTAGTAGTGTGTCGCCTCATTAGTTAGAGAATATAGCGCATGAAAGTTTCCTGCAGGGTTGTATAGGGTGGGCCTATAATCTTTGCACGATTATCAATATTTATTTTACAAAAACTAAAGAAGTTACAAACTTTTTATTTTTGACGAATGAAGCAATAAATCATCAACTTTTTGTTACGATGCCAATAAAATTCAACATGTGCGCCGTTTGTTGCCTGAAGAATGTCTAAGCAATATTCGGTTTCACGCCGTACGTTTGACAATACTCCTTGTGTATCACCAGCAATAACATACATTATCCTTCGTCATTATATAACCAGATCAGGTAATTTTGTAGCGTAAACCTTGTCCTTTACGTAGATTGAGAGAAAGAAATCTAAAGGTGTTATGTCTCGTGATTTTGCAGGCCAGGCAGTGGGACCATCTCGTCGACTCCAATTGCTAGGAAATGTTCCATTAAGAAAAATTTCTAATATACAGACCAAATGGGATGGTGTACCATCTTGTTGGAAAATCACGTCACATTGCAAGTCCCTCAGTAACGGTTCTTTAAACTGCTCTAGCATATCCAGAGAGATGTTAGATGTTGCTGATTTTTCGACAAAACAAAATGGCCAATGACTCTGTTGTGCATTAAACCGCAACACAGATTCATTTTAGAGGAATGCTTAACGTGATCTAAGGCTGCGTATGGACTTTCCGGACTCACTTCTGGTGTCGATTGGTGCCAATATCTCAGTCCCAAAAGCTGCTGAAGAAGTTACATATATCATCTGGTCATAACGTATGTCTGTTTGGGCCTTATATGCATGCAGATGTAATCTGTTGTGTAGAATTCTTTGCTCTGTCGGCCTAGGTATCCCTAGGAATTCACGAGATGAGCATCTAGCAGGTTTTAAAAGGATTCAGAAGACGATCTGTTGCACACCTCCGATATCTCGTTCGCTGACCGAAGATCAAACATACTGCCGGTCTGTTTAAATTTCACGCACCGCGAAGCAGTACTAATTCTATCAAGTGCTTCTCTTCCGTACTGTCTTCGCAACCTTCGCTGCCCAGTAATTACAGGTTTTGTCTCGTGATGCCGCAAAACACACTGCGACTTCTCCTCGCATGACGCCATGTTACAACAACAGCGATCTTAGTGCTCTCCACTCAGGTTCTGCCTGCAGCAAAGATAATGAAACAGACTTGATAATTTATTCTTACAAAGGTTGTAGGTGCTCCCTCCATATTGCGCATCTTACCTTATTATTGTCGGCTGTACACACTCCGTCTGTTTAACACGACAGTCTGACTTAATTCTACATATTTGGTAATCAGGAGAATCGCGATAATCATATTACTTCGGTGTAGTTAAGTGGGTATTCTACATTAAGTGACATCAAAATGGGCATATGTGTGTGACCCAAGTATGTTTCCGATTACAGACTTCGGGAAAGGACGGCTGGCGACAGTAGCTTCTGAGACAATGGGCCGTTACGTCGCTTTCGGTAGCTGTGCGGTGTCTGATAGCTGATCTGGTGGCCCACACAGGACGTCTGAATTAATGTTATTTTACCCGCAGACAATAGACTGCTCCGCGGCGAGATTTACGAAAGCCGTCCAATGTTTAAAGTGGTGCGCCTCGTGTTTGCCCGAATAAATTAGGGATAATTTATGGAAGTCCCGTTAATTCATTCTAGATCCGTGGCCGATCTGCAGCCGTGGAACGCTGCCGGGGGCTTTTTCAATCCGTCAAGTATATTTTTCGTCAAGTTATCCTTTCGCTGCAACGAATTTTGCCCCCGGCGTATAAATCCCGGCGGTGACATGTTTATTGGCGTCGCCAGCCATTTGCAACTGATGTAAACATCTAGCGGACATAAATCATTTCAAGCCTTGTGGGCTTTCTTTTTCTGGGATATTAAACTTCAGAAAAAGCATTTTGGCGGTCATGTACCTTTCGTATCGGTCAACCCAGCAGTGCGCAACTATCATTTCGTAATTCGAAGTTACGATTTCATCAATAGTCTGTAGTTCTAAAAGCTATTTGAGTCAGTCATGATTGTAATAGAATATATGATGAGCAAAACATAGTGGACTAACTGAACAACGCCATTCTTGTACTTATTTCTTAAATATACGAGAGGGTATCCAAAAGCAACCGAACTTTTTTTAAACTTATTTATCCTTATTTAAAGCACATACCTTCACTCACCTCAAAGCACTCTCAACTTGCACTAACACTCTTATCTACTTTTTTTTGCAGTGTTTCAAAGCACTGTTTAAATTCCTCTTTTGTGATGCTTCAAAGCATCTCCGCCATTTTTCCTTCGCCTCAGCAACATTCTCAAAACGCTTTTCTTTCATGTCTCTTTTCATTCTAGGAAACCAAAAAAAAAATCACTGGGGGGGCAAGCTCGAGTCAGTATGGGGGGATGAGGAACAGAGCTCATACCATTTCTGGTGAAGAAATAAAGTACAGCTATGTGAGCAGGGGCATTGTCAAGATTGAAAACCAGTCAGTCGACTGCCGCAAATCAGGTCGCTTCCTACCGCACATGGTTGCACTATCTTTTCAAAAGTTAAAAGTAGAAAATGGTTAACTGTCTGACCCCGTGTAACAATCTATGAATGGAAGACTCCTTACACATCGGGAAAACAAGTCAGTATTGTTTTAATTTTTGATTTCACCTGACGAGCTTTCTCGGGGCGAGGCGAACTTGAAGCATTTCTCTGGTTGATTGTTGCTTTGATACAGGATCGTACGTACAGTACAAAGTTTCGTCACCTGTGATACTTTTTAAAAACAAGTTTGTATCATTTTGGAACTCTTCTTTCAAAGCTCAGCATGCTCCCACCCGAAGTTGTATTTGTGCAGCAGTCAGCAATAGTGGCACGAGTTTGGCAGCCACCCTTTTGGTTCCCAAATCTTCTGTCCAATTCGCTGCACTGAACTCCAAGTCACTCCCGACAGCTTCACAATTTCTTCAATGGTCCGTCCTCGATCTTCGTACATGACTGCACGAATGTTTCAACATTTTCATACGTTCAGGGCTGTGGAAGTACGAACAGAACGGGATTTGTTATCAACTGACATTTTACCATTTTTGAAACTGAAAACTAGTCAGACCCAAGTTCTCCCCATAGCATCGTCCTTTTATGCCGTTTTTAACACTCCAAGAGTTTCGGTTTCACTTTCTCCCAGCAGCAGTCAGAATTTCACGGCCGCACGAAAATCAGCCGTTGTAAAAACAATAATCGCATAAGCAATTGTGGCTAGTAACTCTGCCGAAAATAGTTCTGACCTTCTTCAGCGACGGTTTACTGACTCTAGAAAGTTCGCCCTATGCGCTCCTACCGGCAGTACGTGGTACTATAAAAACTTCGCCCACCAAAACTTAGTTCGGTGTCTTTTGGGGATCTCTTCGTAAAAATGTGGAAGTCAGTAACAAAATATAAAATTGATCGAAGGGTAAAGATATCTCCAAATACGAATTTCGTGATTGCAGGACTTTTCTCAGTATTGTTTGTTCACTCATTATTAGCAGTTATTTAATTTCAGTGAATAGTTCTGTATTTCATAATTGTTACACATTACAAGACTGGCAGCATTACGTTGAAAGCTCCGTTTCGCCTAATTTGTTAATTTAGTTGCATAGGAAAGATGTTTGTTATTTTAGAGTTTTACTTGTGCACAACGAAAGTGCACGCGCTTTTTGAGACGATTACTGTGCAGTCAGCTCATTCTGGCGAAGTCTTACGAATCGTTATGTCTTAAGCTTTTCATAAATACAATTTCGTTGACTGTCTGAACATGTGATGAAACCCTGGTAGTTACTGTAGTGAACAGCAATCCAGAATTAAAACTATAATTACGTTTTATTTTTTTCTGCATGAAACTACTACTGCAGCGTCATGTGTCAACATCTTTTAACTTCACAATTTCAGTAGAAGTGGGAGGTACAATAATGGTACATATGATTCTGCATTAGTGTCTAGAACAAGAATGTTTCTCCATTTATATCAAACGTAACCTAACGCTGATGTAAACAAAGACGTAAACTATTATCTGTGTACAAATACACTGAGATGATCAAAGTTATAGGATAGCGATTTGCACGTATGCGGATGGCAATAGTATCGCGCACACAAGTTATAAAGGGGCAGTGCATTGGTGGAGATGACATTTGTATTTAGGCGATTGATATGAAAAGATATCCTACGTGATTATGGCGACAATAATTAACAGACTTCGAACGCGGAATGATAGTTGGAGCTAGACGCATGGGACAGTCCATTTCGGAATTCGTTAGGCAATCCAGTATTCCGAAATCCGTAATGTCGAGAGTGCCCCGAAAATACCACGTCTCAGGCATTACCTTTCATCATGGACAACGGAATGGGCGACGACTTTCATTTATGGACCGATAGCAGTGGCGTTTGCGTAGTGTTGTCGTTGCTAACAGAAAGCAAAACTACATGAAATAACGGCAGAAATCAATGTGGGACATCGACGAACGTACGATTAATGGGCTATTGCAGCGGATGACCGACCAGAGTGCCTTTGCTAAACAGCACGATATCGCCTCCAGCGCCTCTCCTGAGCCGGCCGCGGTGGTCTAGCGGTTCTAGGCGCTCAGTCCGGAACCGCGCGACTGCTACGGTCGCAGGTTCGAATCCTGCCTCGGGCATGGATGTGTGTGATGCCCTTAGGTTAGTTAGGTTTAAGTAGTTCTAAGTTCTAGGGGACTGATGACCACAGATGTTAAGTCCCATAGTGCTCAGAGCCATTTGAACCATTTGAAGCCTCTCCTGAGTTGGTGATAGTATCAATTGGATCCTAGACGACTGGAAATCCGTGGTCGCGTCAGATGGGTCTCGATTTCAGGTGTTAAGAGCTGACATGAGGATGTGGACGCAAGTTGTCAATAAGCCGCTGTACAAACTGATGGTGGGTCCATAATGATGGGGGCTTACGTGGAATGGAGTGGGTTTCCGATCGAACTGAACCAATCATTGACTGGGAATGGCTACATTCGACTACTTGGAGACTATTTATAGCCATTCATGGACTTAATGTTTCCAAAAAACGATGGAATTTTTATAGACGATAGTGCGCCTCGTCACCGGGCTGCAATTGTTCGCGACAGATTTGAAGAACGTTCTGGACAATTTGAGCGAATAATTTGTCACTCGGATCACCCGACGTGAAGCCCAAAGAACATTAAGGGAACATAATCGAGAGGTCAGTTCCAGCACAAAATCCTGGACCGTTAACATTTTCGCAATTATGGATGGCTATAGACGCAGCAAGGCTAAATATTTCTGCAGAGGAATTCCTACGATTTCTTGAGTCCATGCCACGTTGAGTTGCTGCACTGTGCCGGGAAAGAGGTCAGACACGATACTGGGAGGTACTCCACGTCTTTTGTCACCTCACCGTAGGTTACCGCCAAGAAAAAAGTATTTTTACGCTGTACACTACTATCGTTTAGTGCGGTTAGAGATTAATACGTGCCACCCAGGGAGGTTCGGCTAAAAAACCCTGATCAGGGATATAACATTCTTTATTTTTTAGTTTTTCACAGTTTTTACATTATACTCTTCAAAATACTCACCTCCACCAACGTTATAAAGCTCAATACGAAGTTTTCTCTGCTCAAAGCAATGTCTGAAGCTATCTTCTGAAACTGTGTTCATGGTCTCCGTCGCTTTTTCTTTCATGGCTTCAGCTGTCTGAAATCTCGTTCCCTTCCGGGATGATTTCACTTTCGAGAGTAGAAGAAAACCACACAGAGCAAGATCTGGTGAGTAGGGTGGACGTTTCAAAACAGGGTTACCACTGTCAGCCAAAACGGCTTCACAACCTGTGTAGTGTTGGACGGGGCGTTGATCTGGTGCAGAACCCATGACCTGTTTCTCCAAACCTCAGGTCACTTACTTGTACACGCAGTGCAGATAGGATTTCAAGATAATATTCCTTATTTACAGTTCGATCTTCAGCCATAGAATTCGCGTACGCTGTCCCATGGATATCGAAAAACGCTGTTATCATTGCTTTGAATTTATATTTTGGCATTCAAACCTTCTTCAGTTTTACTTAATTAGTGCTCCTCTGGAGCACTGATTGACGCTTAGTTTCCGGATCATAAATGAGAAACCACGATTAGTCTCCGTGTTATTACTTTTTTTTGAAAATGTAGTGTCTTAGAGTTTTGAACATGGCTGTCTTTCAGCAACCGTATTTAGTTTCAATGGAGAAATAACGCTGCCAACTGGTTGCAAATAATTGTTTAATACATTTACCTAGGTTTCGACATCTCTAAGGATGTCTTCATCAGAATGAAAAATTAAAAACCTATTAAATAAGACATGGAAAAATAAGTTTGACAGAAACATCGCCTCGGGCATGGATATGTGTGATGTCCTTAAGTTAGTTAGGTTTAAGTAGTTCTAAGTTCTAGGGGACTGATGACCTCAAATGTGAAGTCCCATAGTGCTCAGAGACATTTGAACCATTTGAACAGAAACATTAACCAAGATGAAAATTGTCGTAACTTAGAAAGGTTACTTACGTAAAGATACAATGCGAGAAGCGAATAGTCAAAGTTTAGAACAGGCATGCTCAAGTCAAAAATTACAAATTAAAACCGTTCAAGTCTTTGGTACGTACATCTTGCGAGGAACAACATCAAACTGAGCGGCCCAGTGGCTTACATTGCTGCTACGAAAACAAGACACGAGTTGCGTTCCTCTCAGGCGCAGACAGTGACATATGCCCATTTGAGAATTATAACGGATATAACCGGATTAAAAAACGGTTAATTACAAAACAAAAATCAAAGGATACGAGCTTAATGTATTTTTGAAAATACAAAGTAATCAAGTAAACGGAGTAAAACTAGGAGCCATCTCTTAGACTTTACTGTAATGCCTATTATGTAAAGTACAGAGTATTGCAGAGCATTTCCACAAACAGCTGCACAGTCAAAATACATCTCCATGAAGGAAACTTTAATAGTACACATCTACATGAGATTTGAAGGTAAAGATGTTTCGGAACTAGAGTCAGGAGAACATAGTACAAAATAAAGGAATCTACGTATCGAGAATATGGCAGTATATCCAGACATACAGAGAATATGGCAAAAGACCCTGACTACATTTTGATCATATACAGTGGGTCCCGGGAACGAACAGAACATTTGTTTGAAACTTCTAATAGGCTTCATGAAAAAATCAGCTTCATTTGTGAATTAGAAAATAAAGATCATCAGCTACATTACTTGGACCTTAGTATTGCCATACACAACGACAGACTTTCCTTCGTTATTTTCCGACAAGCCACTAATGCAGATCAGAGTGTGGGCGCTAGTTCAGTGCATCCTCATTCTCACAGAAAAGCGTTTTTCCATCCAGCTATTCATCGTGCAATTTCTGTACCTTTGTGACCAGACAAGCTTAGTGATAAGATGAATTTAATTAAAACTACTGCAGTTAATAACGGTTATCCTCCCTCGTTAGTAGAAAATATCTTCAAGGTTAAAACTTACGCTAAAGTGACCGCTCTCGGTATCAGCGCTGTTTATGACAGTAACGAGTATCAAAAAGTTTTTTCGATTCTATTTTTAGGCGCTGTTTCTGATAGAATTCGTCTTCTAGTTAAGAAATAGGGATGCAAAGTTGCCTTTTCTACTAACAATAACCTGCAGAAAAATCTTATTCACAATCTCATGTCGACAGTTGTTCCTATACATAGTTCAAGAGTCTATAGAATCACTTGTGATACGTGTTCTGTTTATTATATACTACAAACGTGAAGATCTTTCAACATCAGATATAAGGAACATTTACTGGTAAAAAGAGGCACTAATGTGCAAAACACCAATTTTGCTGATCCTCTGTCAATTTCCGGTATGAACTGGAAAGTGTTGAGGAAATTTCCTTTTTACATACGGAAAATCAAGTTCACAGGCCCGACGTAATCGAAGAGCTGGAGATTTTCAAGCATATTTCTAGGAACGAAGGTCTCATCCTCAGTTAACAGTTAAAATCAAGTAACAAAATTTTTTTCAATGACTTTAATGCACTACTATTGGGTTTTTGACTCCTTTATTTTTTACTATGATCTCCTGACTCTAGTTCCGAAACTTCTTTTTCTTCAATTCTCGCATGGATGTGTGCTAGTAAAATTTCCTTCATGCACATGTTTTTAGACTGTGCAGCTGTTTGTAGAAATATTCTACAACACTCTGTACTTTACGTTATAGGCATTTCAGTAAAGCCTAACAGATGGCTCTTAGTTTCACTCAAATTACTTGATTACTTCGTATTTTCAAAAATACATTAAGCTTACATTCTTTGAATATTGTTTTATAATTGACTGTTGTTTAATTCGATTATTTCTGTTATAATGTCTTAAATGGACATATGGCACTGTCTGCATCCTGAAGGAAAGCAACTTGTGTATTATTTTCGTAGCAGCATATAAGCCACTGGGCCACTCAGTCTGATGTTCCTTGCAAGGTGTACGTATCAAAGGCTTGAACGGTTTTAATTTTTAATTTTTGACTTCAGCATGTCTGCTCTAAACTTTGACTATCCTTCTCGCATTATAACTTTATGTAGGTAACCTTTCTATGTTACGATATTTTTCATCTTGGTTAACGTTTCTGTGAAACTTATTTTTCTATGTGTTATTTTATAGGGCTTTTAAATCTTCATTCTGATGAGGACATCCTTAGTGGTGTCGAAACCTAGATAAATGGATTAAACAGTTATTCGCAACCGGTTGGCAGTGTTATTTCTCCACTGAAAAATGTAGGGTCCCTCTTATGGTAACCAAAGTGCCAGCATAAATGTTCAATCGAGAGCCTTTTTTCAGGCGTTAGGTTCTTGGGCACAGTTTTTGAACAAACTTCCCTTGTGTGAAAATGGTCACGAAAAAATTTTGCGAATTATTTCTTTGTCGCAAAGAATCAGCAGCCGCACGAATTCTCAGTTGTCACTTTTCGGATTAAATCTCACAATTTTTCAATGTTTTCTTCCGTTGTTGACGCTTAGGATCGCCAAGGTGTGACTTATGTCAGTCTCTTCTAGTTACTCTTTGAACCACTTAAACTAATCAAACATTGTAGAGTGTGAAAGACACTCATCACCGTACATTTGTTTTAGCAGAGAATGGAAACATGTGCTGGACTACCCAAGTTTCACTGTAAGTTTGACATTAATCCGTTGGTCTTTAAATTCAGTAAACATTCAATGCGCCCGACTGAGCGGTCGGCAGGTGAACGGGAGATGGAGAGGGGAGATGCCTCGTGACGCGGCGGTGTAGCGTTTGACGTGGTAGATGGCTCTATTTGTCAGTTTAAAAAATCAGTCCGGTTATTTTTAGCCAAACATCGAATTTCGATCTGAGCTCCGGACTAGTGCACCGCTTCGTGAACTCTGCCATCATCCAGCACTGGAGCCGTCCGTTTGTTCAACCGGTCTCTGCGTGCAAGTGGTCATAACTGTGTTCTACCTACCCACGGCAGAATAGAAAACAAACTATGTTTCCTGAGACCACACATTAAGTGACTTTAATGCAAATTTTCTTACTGCCATCTCCTGTTGTATATCATTGCTGATTCATCGCCCTCAGGGGCACATACCAGTCAGAAGGAAAGGAGTGTGACGTGATACTCGATCTGTGCATTCACTTTCTTTTAACAGTGGCGTTAGTAGAATGAGGGTGAATCCTTACATCAGAAATATTCAACCGTATTAGGTTCTGATTTCTATTCAAAATCTAATCAGTAACTTGGATCTAACTCTGTGATGGTTTGATTTTTATGTTCTCCTTGCTTCGTTCATCATTTGATAGTCTCATTCCAATGTAACAGAATTTCTACAAGTTGCCCATTAAGTGGCTCCTAATTTTTATTTTTATTTTTTTTTTGTCTCTAAACCCGTTTTCGCTGCACCAGAATACTTTTTTTGTATGGGGCGGAGGTGGGGGGGGGGGGGCGATGGGGAGAGGGATGATGGTGTTTCTTTGGAGATACGAGGAGCTAAAATATTTCCGGTCGTGTCGCACTAGTTACTCAAGGCAGTTTTCGGACAAAACGTTCAGAACTACTTCGCAATACTCTTCTGTCCATACTACATACGAATTCACTGACGCCACAGCCTATGCCCGGTGGGTAAGAGTCGCCTCCAACTAATGTTGCATGATCGTGATACTGCAGTGCTACTGAGCTTAGACACTCTTTTAACGATACTACAACTGTTACAGCGGAATCGGCTGACTGGCAGAAACATTCTGTGATTAATTCTAATTTAATTAGACGGGTTTCTCGCGCCCAGGTAGTTAAAGAGTTAAACTAAATTTCTACCTCGACAGACATAACATTTTTGTCGATTTCAATGAGTACTCCTTTCCCAACGATATATGACCTGTCTTTTCGATATACTTTCCATGCTTCGTTAAATATTTTGGAGATTTATACTGGATTTCACCTAGTTGTTGGTTCCAAGTATGATCTGAGCGTGTCAGCTTTCCTGGAGAGCTGTAGATTTAGAGACTTTGTTACGAATTATTCGGCAGTTTACTGTAAAGCTTTATTATTCGAAGTGCCTCTACTTTGTGCACTATCTGCTTTCGCACTCTACGCATTGCCTGATGACGGTCTATCGGAGGATCTGAACCCATCACCTAACCTAAAATAAAACCATGTATACCCCACAGGCGTGTTGTTACCCGAATAGCTGTTTCCTCCGTGTAGTGCACGCGTGACCTATTGAAACGTCCCCTTTGAACAATTATACATGACTGTGCTTAAACTGACACACAATATTTTTTTGCGCAACGCAATCTGACTTTCAAAAATCCCTACAAAAGAATAGCCCTGACTAACATTAAACTATACCTTTCACAAATCACTAAATCACTTACCTCACAATAATCTTCGTTTCTCCCACTACTGCAATACAGCAAGCGCCACTACTGCCAGCTAAATAAAAGATTCAAACTATGGAAGGCACTAACTACTGATAGGGATAGTTAGCAAATGAAAGATATTAATAGAGAACAAACAATGTATTTACCTTGATATCATCATATATAAATATAGCAGTTCATGACAAATTTAAAAAAAAAAGCCATCTCTCTCCCCACATCCACCATTGCTGGCGGCTCACCTCCAACTGCGCAACGCTACGCGCTGTTCACAGCCAGCTGCCTAACACTACAATGGCGAGTATTACAACAATGCAAAGCAGCCACAGACTGCACACAGTACAGCCAGTGATTTTCATACAGAGGTGGCGTTACCAATAAAAAAACCTAAACAGCCTACAAAAACCTAAACAGCCTACTTACATAGCCCCCATGCTCCCCACAAAAATATTTTACAAATTGGCTTGGGCAGTGGCCAATACAGATTTGAAAAAATTTTTCATAATTACAATAACAAAGAAATCAAATGCACACACTTATTGATACAATGTTGGTCAAAAGCTCAAAATTTCTCACAGTCCATAAAGACAGTCCAGATTGTTCATCACAGTAAAAATGCAGAGTTTTTCTCAAAGTCTGAGCAGTAAAAGAAAATGCACACAGAAGTAGTGGATTTCCATGCAGTCTTGAAGAAGTAGTGTTGTCCTTGCAACGGAAAGACAGTGCTGACTCTTGACATACATACAGGTAATGGGCCACAACAGAGCAAACCCACAGCAGAGTCAGTCGAAATTTTGAAGAGTATTGGTAGGTAGGTCATCACAGAGCAGACCCACTGCAGTCCTGGTAGAGATTACGGTATTGGTGGGCCACCAGAGGTGCAGACCCACTGCAGTCCTTGTAGAAATAATGGCATGGTGGGTCATCATAGATGCAGACCCACTGTAGTCCTTGTAGAGATAATGGTTCTGGTGGGTCATCAAAGATGCAGACCCACTGTAGTCCTTGGAGAGATAGCCAGCAGCCATCTGTTGCGACTGTGCAGGTGCACAATCACCGTTGAAGAGTCTTGCGGATAATATAGCAAGTCCATAAACCACCACTTGCGCACTCACAAAGTTTTTGAAATTGTCCTTAGAACCAGCAATGCTGTTATCCAGTCCCTTGCTGAATCATTAACACACGTGCAAACACTATCAGTCCCTACTTCTCACATATTGTCCATATACTATGACCAACAGAAACATGTGCAGTGAAATGTAACTAACAAGTTAATAATATCATGAACTGGTGACAATTACAATTTTATAACATAAGAATACAATAACAAAGGTACAAAACACATCATTAAAAACATAATAATACAGATAACGTTTGTAGTAATAGGGGCTTTACAAAAGAATAGAAATAAACATATACATCAGTGTTACAGGAATTATGACATAAGTAAATACATAAAAGATCAGAATAACTTTTGAAACATCAACTTTACACATGAGCATTAAAACAAAACAGAATTAATAATGTCTAACATCTTTACAAAGTAAATAACATATTATTAACGCAAATTATATTTGAGGATAACAGTATTCCTCATCATAGTTCATGTAGCTGAGTATGAGAAAAAGTCTACAACAAAAGTCTGATGAGGTAAACATATAAAGACAGGAAGAACATATATACACAAGGGTACCCAAACACATAGTGGGATAACACAAAAGGAAAGGACAGGGTTTGTTTCATTGCAGTATTTTGCAAACAAAACTTTCTTCGCTTCTTGGAGATCTCCCTTCATTCATCATTATTCCCAAAAGTCCTATCTAAGCCTGCCTTCTGTATTTCGTTCACATCCTCTGTCAAAAATAGTTTTTCTCTCTGCTTTCTGTATTCAGTTCACATCCTCTGTCAATAATAGTTTCCTTTTTATTTTGCCAGACCATTTTCTGATAGGTTCTCAATGCATTTCTTATAAATTTATAATAGTTAGTTTCTTATATAGTCTCCTCTTAAGCTAACTTAAATCTACTGAGCTCAGATACTAAACTAAGGGATGAGGCAATGCAGCAGCACATAACAAATTAACACAAACAGCAATGCAAAAAAATGGAAAATTGCAAAGCAAGCTACAGTAAATATAAATTACCAAGCAATGCAACATTACAACTAACATGAGCCAATGTACAGTAGCAAGAAAAATAAGTCAGTAGTAAAATTAGCTTAACAGAGTAACACAATTTAAAATTCAGTAGCACTATGCCTGGCAAACAGCAGCAGCAAATATAAAAAAATATAAAACTTATATCTATACATGACAAAGCTCAAGCAGAAAAAATATTACAGTAAAAACAACAATGCAGATAAGGGAAATGTATATTCACATCTTAATATCTATGTAATTAAAGTGGTGCACCACAACAACTGATTGTAAAAAGAAATATTACCATGTACTTGAAAAGAAAATTATGTGTTACTGTTACTAGTTCCTTCTTATTGTTCTTTCCTTTCCAAGTGCTCCTTTTTTAAAGAATGTGGGTCATAAAATAATTATTTAATAGATCTGTTGACAGAAAGTGCTCACATTAGCAAATGCATTTTATTTTATAAAAGCAATGCTGCAACACAGCTGGAAACCAGATATCAAGTGAAATAAGCAACTACGAAAAGCAAAGCATAAAAATATCATTCAATAGTCATGTGGCATTTCGTAAGTCAGTAGCTCTCAACTCTCATAGAAAGACACTTGTCATAATCAGGTGTGCAGATGTACGAATATTTCCCATCAATTCATAAGCATTGCAGTAATTAGCACAAAGTATGAGTAATCATATGTTTTCAGGTAATGAGCGTGTAATATTTGCGATGCTTTCTACAAAGGAATGTCAATAGCAAGGTTAATGGAAGTAATGAGGGTGTCGCATTTGCAATATTTTCTCTAAAGGAATGTCAGTGGCGAGGATAAAGGCCTGCCTTTTTTCTTATTTTTTCTACCTGTGCTTCCGGAAAGGCACACCCTAATGGCTTGTTCTCCAGGTGTTTGACACAGCTGCGTGCCCACGACGCATTACGTGCAGGTGGTCACTTAACTTTCTTACGGAAATATTTACGACACCAGTTTCCGCTACAGTGACAGTCTCACATAAAAATATTTCACAGGTCAAGAATTAGCGTTGCAAATCTGTAGAAAGAAAATCCTATGAATATAACGTTGTCCAAAAAATTTTCGCCGGCATTGTGATACATTCACGCATTTACACACATTTCATAACTCTTAAAGTACGATTCTTGGTTTCCAACATCCTTTTTCACAAGTCAAGAGTCCCTACCCACTATTCATTACTCCTTACCTTATTACACATATACGTATCCATCGACACTCGTCAATATTTCGTCATTATAAATATGAAGCATAATCAAATAACTCACATAGCCTCAGCCTATTAATCGTAAACATACCTCAGCAGCATAATACACATCGTCGTCGTAAAAATGACATCATAACACCTCAGTCAAATCTCAAAATCGTCGTAGCTTCCTCCAATAATTAAAAAAATTCTCTGCTCATGTCAAAAGTGTCATCTGCCTCAAACGTACTTTAAAAATCATGAATCCATACCAAATACATCATTCAAAGCTCTCATAGTATCACAATGGTTCCGAAAAAATATGAACAGATCACACAGTACAGACAAAATACAATTTCGTAAGTGTGAAGTAATCCAACACTGTAATTGCGTAAACATGTGTCACTGATGTAATAAAAAAGTTTATCTCTCAGTTACATGATCAGATAGCTGTGTAATTTGTGTGGTAGAGAAATATGGTACCGATGTGTAAAGTTGTATAAGCAAATACCATATTAGCTAGGGTTCCTTGTGGTTGCCAAACACATGGTACACAAAGTAGGCGTATACCCCCCTGAGGATTAATGTAATTATACCCTCAGGTGTTACAGATTACACCAATGGAATGAAATATATCACGGAAAACTTTCTTTGTAATTCAAAAATCCTTAAAAATAAATGTTTTAAGTATAAAATTGATCACTCAAATACATGTACTGTAGCGCTAAACTGTGCGTCTTGTAACATAATCTCTGTGGAAGTGTCGTAGTTATCGTCCTCCGAAAGCTAAGTTCTGCAGAAGTCAATGTACTTACCTCATGATAAACAAAAGTGAAATGCTTTGCGTATAGATATCATAGTTATTATGCTTATTGGCGTGATGAAGAAAGTACTGTACAGTAACGTATTGTTGTGCCACGAAAAAGGCTGTCTCATTGTTGCTATAGCACAAAAGTTACTACTAAAATATGTTTTTCTTTCCAGAAGAATTCAGAAAACTGTGCAGATATAAAACAGATACACCGCAAAAGCAACATTGTAAATTGTCACTCATTAGTAGTGTCGTGATAAAAATCGTGTAGCTGTCACATAAACTAATCTCTGTGTCATCTGGTATCTCTCAGAAAGCACTTTAAATTCAGAATTTATTTTCAAATAAACCAAAATGTTGCATTAAAATGTCATTAGCAGTACTGGTAAATGTTCTAAGTATGTGAGCCTTATAGTCGTTAAGTAATCGTGCAACAAACAAGCAAGAATGTACACACACAATAACACTGTGACGTCTGTTCACTATAACAATGCATTCGTCATTTCTGTTTAAATAAGTTCTCTTGGTTCTTGATTGGATATTTAACTTCAAACATTGTTGTATGTTAACAGATTCTAAGTCTGACAAAGCATATTAGTAATATGAAGCGAAAAATTTTATGACAAAGACTAAGTTAAAAAGCAGATTATGTTTCAATAAATGGTTTTACATGTGAAACCTGGTGTAAACCTTTACTCTTCATAGTACTCAGAGTTTGAACTTGAATGCAATTGTCATGCGGTATACGTCGGCAAAGAATACTGGAATTTTTCTCAAGGTTAGCGTCTATGTTATTTTTTCTCTGAGCCAGCCGGCGCACGTGGGTGCCTGCGGCGCGAGTCATTGTCTGTCTCTTTGTTGGCGCGCGTTGTTATTGGGATTAGGAGACCTAACTTCTACAAATTCGCCTTGTCGAGAGGGCCCAGCTCTGTTAGAATCCCGCCAGTTCTGATGAAATTCACGTCTGTCGTTTTGTCGGTAGTTTACATAGTTTCTTGTTTGTTGGTCATGTGGTGGAGAATTTCTCCCTGAATCGTAACTCTGCGCCGAACTGTTGCGTCTGAAGTTATTCTGCCTCCCTTGATAATACTTGTTTTGGTTCCCATATTGTCTGTTTCTCTGATTGTCTCTGTGATAGTCATTACTACGGAAATGCGATCTTTCTCTGTAACTATTATTACTCTGCCAACGGTTGTCGTACGGGTGGTGTCTATTTTGGTCACGATTTGCGTTGTAAGAATAGACCAGTCGTGTCCGGTTATTGTTTCTGTCGTCACGGAATTGTGACGGATGTGACCTGTAATTGTTGTGTCCTTGTTTTCGCGTTCCGCGATTGTCAGTGTCACTTTCCAGTTCTTGTAACAGTCCCTGAAAAGCTTCAATGTCGTCTTTGCAACGTCCTGCCAAAATAATATGTCGTAAATGTTCAGGTAATTTGATTAAGCAAATGCGGATGAGTTCTGAGGGGCTGTATGGGTTTGTCAGGTACTGATTCTTGTGCAACATGTCTTCAAAATATTTCACAAGACTGGAGAATTCAGATTGTTCGAAATGTTTCATCATTATGATGCCATGTTTTACGCGGTCTTGTGTGGCTTGAGACCAATCGTGGCAATCGTGAATGACCGACCGCATTCTTACAGCTGGTTCATTCTCTAAGTAGCCACACATAAATTCTAATCTGTGCTCTAATGACCAGTTGGGAGGAAAACAATGAGAGAATTGATGGAGCCATGCTTGTGGATGAATGTCGTTGCCAGAATTCTTAAATGTTTTGAATTTACGTGTAGTAATGAACAGCTTATAGTCAAAGTCATCATGTCGGCGAGTCGCATATCGGTCATTGTTACGTCGTTTCGGCGGTTCCATTTCAAAATTCGGTGCACCTTGCCAATTTCTTTCATAACTTCCGAAGTGTCCTGTGTTATTATTTTGTGGTTGTTCCGTATTTCTAAGTCCCTCTTCCCGTATTGGAGCGCGAGTGGCCTCTGAAATACGTAATTCTTGTATTACCTGAGTCAGCTGATATTGTACTTCCCGGATTTCTCTTTGGTGTTGCGTATTAATTTGATTCTGATTTTGTTTGAATTTCCTAATTTGTTCGCACTCTTCTGTGTCATTAAAGACTACCGGTTTTGTGTCGTTCAGATTATCATCTGCCTTCGTAGATAAGTTAGTGAACTGATCCGAAAGTTCGGCTACTTTCTCCGATAGTGAACACATTTCCTCAATGTGTTTTTCTGAACCAAGTTTCAGAGTGTCCATTTGTGTTGAAATCGAATCTACTGTGTTCTTTAAGTTTTCCTGAGTTTTTGCAAGTTGCGTAACCGAATCGGTAGATGCAACTGAGTCAAATTTAGCTTGCAAGGTCTCATGATTTTCATGAACAATAATTTGCAGTTCTTTTATGGCTGCTTCGTGATTCTGTAATGCCTTTTCATGCCGCGAAAAAATAGGTTGAAAATGCTCACAAATTTGAGTTTTTACGTCATTACAGACTTTTTGACATTTCGATTCAATGTTATGTAACTCAGTAGTTAAATCTTCACGCGTTTGTTCAAGAGTTTGTTCCAATGAGTCTAACTTTTGAAGCTGTTGCTGTGTTTGTCTCTGATTTTGTTCCAGTGTGTCTAACTGTTGCTGTGTTTGTCTCTGATTTTGTTCCATTGTGTCTAACTTTTTAAGATTTTGTTCCACTGTGTCTAACTTTTTGAGATTTTGTTCCACTGTGTCTAACTGTTGCTGTGTTTGTCTCTGGTGTTGTTCCATTGTGTCTAACTTTTCAAGCTTTTGTCCCATTTGTTGCATTAATTGTAATAACAATGCACTGGTGTCTGAAACATGTTCCTCAGTGCTTTTCGGCAGTGAAGTTGCACCGGCAACATTCACATTTTGACAAGCGGAAAATGTGTCTTGACTCATTTGAGAAAACGGTGAGAACCCAAAACCTGAGTCTGCAGTATTTGCAATATTGTGTTCTGTCATTCCCGATTCCTGAGGCGAGCTGTTGCCGACCAATCGATCGATAACGCTTCCCTGTTCACTACCTGTTTCACTGTCTACACCATTGTTTGCCGCCCGCTCCATTTCCCTATGCGCAATTACCAAATTACTACTTTAAACATTAGTTAATTCATTACTCTGCGGCGCTAACACACTGCTTTCGTCTTCACTGTCATTTCTCAGTTTACTTTGGAGCCTAGTATTACGTTTTTCACACGCCATAATTGTCACAATATTTCACACGATAACACAGAAAAGCACAATTTGAAGAGCAAAATAAAATAACATAGCAATGGAAATAATGTCTACTTAATTGCCAGCGCAGCTGCGAAATACTTGGTGCAAATCTACATGCATGCCACAACTGTTTTACTGTACAACAATGAAAGGCTACAACTACAAAGGAAATTCTCTCTATGATTACGCGCTATCAATAAACAAAATCTACACTAATTACACAAACTACAAGAAAAAAAATCAGAAGATTCCAGTGAGGTATCCTCGGCTAAGGGTCGACATATGAAACGTCCCCTTTGAACAATTATACATGACTGTGCTTAAACTGACACACAATATTTTTTTGCGCAACGCAATCTGACTTTCAAAAATCCCTACAAAAGAATAGCCCTGACTAACATTAAACTATACCTTTCACAAATCACTAAATCACTTACCTCACAATAATCTTCGTTTCTCCCACTACTGCAATACAGCAAGCGCCACTACTGCCAGCTAAATAAAAGATTCAAACTATGGAAGGCACTAACTACTGATAGGGATAGTTAGCAAATGAAAGATATTAATAGAGAACAAACAATGTATTTACCTTGATATCATCATATATAAATATAGCAGTTCATGACAAATTTAAAAAAAAAAGCCATCTCTCTCCCCACATCCACCACTGCTGGCGGCTCACCTCCAACTGCGCAACGCTACGCGCTGTTCACAGCCAGCTGCCTAACACTACAATGGCGAGTATTACAACAATGCAAAGCAGCCACAGACTGCACACAGTACAGCCAGTGATTTTCATACAGAGGTGGCGTTACCAATAAAAAAACCTAAACAGCCTACAAAAACCTAAACAGCCTACTTACACTATTTAACGGAACCCTGCAACTCACCACCTCATAATGCATGTCCATAAATCTGCAGCCAAGACCGTCACAGGAGGCAGCTGAGACAAAACACTTGATAGTATCAAGTGCAGCACAAACACCAAATTTGTGCCCGTGGTTGGTTCTTGGTAAGCTGTGATACACCAACACAAGGCTAAAAAAAGCCTTTTGCAGTGGAACGCAATTAAGTTAGTGATGGAATACTTTCTGTTTTTCATTACTCCAACAAAACATCCGTTTTGCGTGGCTTGGGGAATTATGCACTTTGTCCCATCTGTCGGTGGATTTGAAATTCTATTCTGCGCGTCTAACTCCTTTACGTGGACACGAAACAAATGGGAAAATACACAAAGGAAATTTCCTGAGAGACACTTCCAGATATTTCCGGTCGCACAGTGACGTGCATTTATTCCGTGTACGTTTCTGACTCACACTCCTTGAAATAGTACATTTTGTTTTTATTAGGTCGCAATATTTGTCGTTGTCATACTCTACGTCAGTCTGCTGTAATCAGTATCGATTAATCGACAGAAGCACTCTAGTTATTTCTTTGCTTAGTAAGGTCTACAATTTTACGTCGTTGGAGAGTAGTTTGCTTTCGACCAATGGGAATCGTTAGCAGATTGCTGCCCTGTAATTTTTCTTGGTTACAGTGGGAATTCACCATTACTGAGTTACATTCGATCCTGTGTTGTTCCGGGTCGGTTGGAT